>NW_006791400.1:1849323-1916796 GCF_000442215.2 Lipotes vexillifer | reverse complement strand
GCATTCCTGAATTTTTAACTGATCTAATAACTATTTCCAGGATTTGACTGCAAGTGACCAGATATGATCGTGTAGAGTTGGCATAATGCCTTTAAATTGTTTTCTTTTTTTTTTTAATTCAATTTGACTACTTTTGTTCAAAAATTTGAAGAAGTACATTAAATGTTCTTTGTAGCAAATGTTTTGTCCTACATGAGGTGGAAAATTTCGCCATGCTTTAACATTCTTCTAAAAATACATCTTGAGGAGCAGTCCACAAACAAAGACAAGTTCTAAGAGGTGAAAATGAGATAGGGCACCATCACCAAACAGTATTCAGATGTTGCCTATTTTCACCCCAAGCCTTGCTAATTGTCTACTTTTTCACTTGCCACCAACTTTCCAGTTATCAAGCCTCTTTTTCAATAATAAGTAGTCTTTCTAAAAATGATTTGAAAGGCTAAAATATCTTAATAGGTTAGAAAATCTTACTTTCTCCAACATAAGTCCATTTGTATTTTGATGAATAATGATAAACACATCTGTTGTATAGAATTTCAACGACTACAAATTAATTAACGCAAGTTATCCAAAGGTCCCCACTGAAGAGAACCTCAAACGCTATGTGTTATACCTGAATTCTCATCATAATTATTTTTCCATGGGACAATTTAACGGTATTAAAATTATCAAACCAACATAAGATGTAGTAACTTATTTCTTTAAAAATTACAATTTATTTTCGGCAGCTCTCTTAGTCAAAGACACAATCTATGTTCAGGTTACTGCAGCCCCTGGTTACTGGTTCAAACTTCTTAAAGAGTTACTACTTGAAGTCACTTCAGCTACCTGGTATTTGGTGGTTTTACCCTGTTAATTAAATCCACATGCTCTGTAGCTATGCTACCTGGAGAGGATAGATTTTAGAGTTGTGTAACTGATTTAACCAAATAGTATTCTATGAAGGAATAGAACAGATCTTACTGAGTTTGATTCCAATGTAATGCTATTTTGATGTATAGAAAACATTGCTGAGCCTATGTCAGAGAGATATATGCTTTCATTTTTTTTCCTGGTAAATGGGATGGATTTCCTCTCATCAGACCATACCTTCTTGCTCTGTCATCCTTATGATCAATGGCATTTGGCTTGTAGCCGGTTGGTGTTGGGGAGAAGTTTAAATCCACGGACCAACACAAACCAACCAGTCCATGCAGGAGTGGAACCCATGGTCATGTCATGGCCTCCTTAGCCCAGTAGTAAGATGATTCCTGCCATTTAATCACTGTTGTTTGCTCACCCAGCTGGAAAGACACTGTTACATGGAAGGGCAAAGGCCTTGGATGTTGGAATTATGACTTTCTCTTTTTGAAGTGTTTCCACCTCAAATTACAGGACAGCACTGCAAATTCTTTGACTGATCAGGCTAAACCACCAGGATAATGATAAGTCTGATTCCAGCCCTGTGGATTCACTCAGAGATGGGTTAGGTCTGTCACCACACAGGGAGCTTTGCAGAACCTCACAGCAGCTTTATGCAGTCTGGCATGTCTCACTGTAAACAGAGAACCTTTTTACAGGATTGTATTACAGCTGCAATGGAATCCCTTGCTTATCGTAAACCAGTTGAATATAATGGTATTTATAAATTTATGGAAATTATCTTATTCTTTTAGGCTTATTTTCTAGAAAATTGAATAAAAAGAAATTCCATAGTAAAATTCTTTAAGAAGTCAAATATATCATGTTACTGTGATGTGTTATCATACTGAATGCTGGATATCATTAGCATAAAGAAGGGATATCTGATTTAATCTGACATTTCTTCAGTTGAGTAAAAAATAAAATCTAACTCTTCATTAATTTTGGACATATAGGGGCTTCCCTGGCTGTCCAGTGATTAAGACTCTGCACTTCCACTGCAGGGGGCACAGGTTCAATCCATGGTCAGGGAACTAAGATCCCACATGCTGTGTGGTGCAGCAAAAAACAATAATAATAAATAAAAGTGAGCCAAGAACCTTAAAAATAACTCACTAAAGAAAAAAAAAAAAAAAAAAAAAAAAAAAAAAAAAATTGGACATAGAGATAAATTAAATCCAATGTTTTACACTTGATTTTCAAATTTAAGATAGCATGACATTAGAAGTTATTTAGTTGGATACCTTAAAGGCATTTATTTAGTTGGATTCCTTAAAGACATTCTTCAGAATACAATTTAAAGAATAAACTAGTAAATTATTCTTTATAGTATGTTTATCTGCTTCCTAACTCATATGCAGAAATATGATTTCCCCATGAACCAAAGGTAATTTAACATTTCTGAAGTTTCTGGATTTGAAAATAGTACCTCTGTATCATGATTATTTATCATGCATGAAACGTGAGTATACTAGCAATTTTCAAAATTAGTCATTTTTACTAATGAAGGGAAGCTCATACAGAAGTGGGCATAAAAGAGTTAAATAACCAAACAAGCATTCAGTGCATCCAAGGGGAAAGCATGATGGTGCAAACAGAAGTGAAATTAAATGACGGTGCCTAAAGAGTGGCAGACGTTCGTTGAGGTAACATTTAACAGGAAATTATACAATAGCCAAAACACCACAGCAGCTGAAAGAGAAAACTTATTTCCAGGTATTCATAAGAAAGTGCAGGAGGGATTTGCACATTGAACACTCCAAGTTCCAACTTTTGATCTGTGTGGTGGTAGCTAGTGAGAATAAAAATAACCAGTCAATGAAGCTTTTTCAGTTTAAATTATAGACACTGGATTTGCAGATACTCAGTGATTACTTCAGATCTGCAATGAGTATGTCATGTCAGATACACATCACGATGAGATGTCGACCAGCCCAGAAAGTCTCTGGGTAACATGCTGACTATGAGTTTCCATTGTCTACAAAGGTCATGAAATGAGATTTAAAAAACACAACTTGCAGATCACCAATAACATTCATTGCCAGTGAACCTAAGACTGAAAAACTTGTGTTTCATCCTCCAGGGTCCAAAAAGCAACAATTATAAAACTAGAAATTGGAGCAGCTATATTCTAACTTATTGCCACAGATTACGGTTGCCTTTCTACAATTCCATCCTACCAGCCCCCCAATTTCAGTGTGTCACCCCTAGGAATAAACTGCAACTGTCAGAGCTTTGAAGAGGATAAGGAATAAGGGGTCCTACTTACCCTGGGATGGGAAATTTCCACCAGGAAACCTATAAGCAGATTTAGAGAGAAAAAAAAACCTTCAAGGTGGTAAATATAGGACTTGATCTTTGTTTCAAGTATCAGATTGCCTAGGAACTAGAAGAGTCTCCCATCTTATCAGCTCTAGGTGATGGGCGTAGACACTGGTAATGGACTGAGAAACTAAGCATGTTGAACTGTGGTCTCATTCTAGAACTCCAAAAAACAGCTCACGAGAATTGTCCCAGGGAAAATCCATATGCTAGGTTGGCAAACAAAGGATCTGAATATACAGTACATTCACTTTTCCAAAATAGTAAAGAAAAAAAAAGCCTATAATAAAAACTAGAAAAAAAAAAATAAAGGGAAGAAGAGAACATGCTGAAAACGCAAGAAAGAAGAAATGTCTGAAAAAGAGTTATGTATTACAGGATCCAGAGTTACAGTTTAAAAGCAAGCAAGCCTTATGAACAAGTAATAAGTAGCTTTACGGAGAACACAAAATAAAAACAAAATTGGAGAAAAGAAAGAGATAGATCCAGAGGGCAGGAAATTAAGAACTATGGATATTCCTTAAGAAAATAAAATGTGCTACAGAAGCAACTTCAAATTAAATTCTGGTTAAAAAATAATCATTAATAAATAAATGAATGAATAAATATCCAAATGAATAAAAATCAAAAGGAACCTCTGGATATTCATTGCTGCCCAAAAAGGAGTAATTGGCATGAGAATCATTTTCCTGCTTTAAACAACTAAAATATTGGACAAATACAAAAAATGATATTTTTAGCAACCGGACACAAGCAGCACAGGACTGTGAACCTTAAAAGAAAGAAAACAAATGAGGGAGCTATATTCTTGGGCTTTTTGCTTGGAGGCAATGTCTAAACTGGGCTGAAGGGAAGAAAGACACACTGAGCTGGGGGTAGCAGGGGAATGGAGGAACATAGGAGAGCTCACAGAGGCCAAAGCAGCTGGGACTTGCAGGACAGAGTACTGAAAAGGAGGGAGTTATGCAGAGAAAAATCTCCACTAATCTGCATAGCATTGTCATAAGTCATTGATGTATTAAACAAACAAACAAAAAAGCCCCTCAAAACAGAGCATATAGATTAGGAGAATATAAAAGAAAGTATGAGCATAAATTATATTTTTTCTTTGATATTTCTTTATTTTCTACGTTTCCACACTTAGGTGACATAAAATTGAACCAAAGAAACTATATAATAAAAGCAACAAACATGTATGCCCTCTACATAGTACTCAGCGGTCAACGTAGAGGCAAGGGGACCTGCAAGATTAAATATCCCTTAACTTCTAAACTTCTCTGTCTTAGAACAACTCTCTTCTTGCCAGAATGAGATACTATTTTTCCATCACTAGAATAGTTATGCTACTTTAAGAACTTTGTTTTTATTGGGAAAAAAGCCTCAAATCATAATGCATTTGCTAAATAATTATAATTTAGTGTGGACACTTTAAAGTTCCAAATGCTTTTCCTTTCAATCCTGGATTTACAAAAGAAAACCTCCTCCACTAAAGTGTTTACCTTTCCTCATTTTTATTTTCCTTAATACAGGAAATCAACATGGTAATATGGCTAATTTTACATCTTTCTTAAAATTAATATCAAGTTGCAGTGTTATAGGAAACTCACAGACACTGTAATATAAGATGCGGAATAGCGGCGGGGGGGTGTAAAACAGACATGTGTCAATATTACACATGGGTCCTATTTACAGTGAAACATGGCTCTACTTTTCAAGAAAACAAGAATTGTACAGTGTCAGCACTCCAGAATAATTATCAACAATGAAAATGTAGCCAATCTAATAATTCCAGGACACAAACAGGTTTAGAATGTATCCAGCACTACACAGAACCAGGATTGGGATCCATGAGAACCCCGCTTTGGGTCTACAGGCCCTTAGGCAAATATGTTAGTTGAGGTCCCTGCCTATGGTATATGCGTGATTTTTGAAATATTACAAAAAGATACTCTACATCAATAATCATTAGGAGAATACAAATTAAAACCACAATGAGATAACCATTTCACACACATTAGGATGGCTACTATTCAAAAAAGAAGACAAACAAACAAAAAGAAACCTTGTGTATGGCTACTGGGAATGTAAAATGGTGTAGCCAGTATAAAAAGCAGTATGGTGGTTCCTCAAAAAATTAAAAAGGATTACCAGATGATCCAGCAACTCCGCTTCTGGGTATATACGCAAAAGAATTGAAAATGGGAACTTGAAAAATATATTTATATGGTCATGTTCATAGCAACATTATTCACACGAGCCAAAAGGTGGAAGCCACCCAAATGTCTATCCCTGCTCAGAGCTCTTTGGAAGGATACACGTGACTGGTCACCAGGAGCTTTTCTCTCCAGTCTGTCAGCTCCATTCTCCTGTTTCATTTTATTGATGCATCCCTCAGCCACCCCAAGGGAAGCGGTCACAGAAACTTATAACTTCAGTTTTACAACCGAAGTTACATATTCCGCAAACTAAACAATGAAAACAAACACAGGAACAGAGTGCATGCCCTCTACACGTGTCCCTTGGAGATGGGGGGAATCAGCAAAAGTGAATTGATCTTGATACACTAAATTCAGGGCCAGGCACAATTTCACCTCATATTAGACGTTCTCATAATGTGAATTCCTATCCCCTTGATTTGTATCACTATAGACATTTCCTAGATTTCAAATGCATTGAAGAATGTCAATGCTTAACAAAATTTAAGTTATGAATATATAAATGAAGTTATTGTACTTAAAATATTTGGTATCTTGTGTTCAGAACATTCTAATATATTTTTAAGGTTTGCTTTTGGTTTTTATCAGAAAGCTCCCTGGCTTCTAACTTTCCAGTGAGTCTCCATTAATCATCCAATATTATCCAGATTTCTTAACTTCCCCTTCAAGGCTTTGTGCGATCCACTCTCTCCAGCTGCCACGGTACCTCTTCTTCCAATTCTGTAGCATCAGCTTTCTGCCCCTCAAGGAAAATAACGACACCATTTATTAAACTGTGCCCATGTGCCAATCACTCTGCATCATGTTTGGATTAAGTAGCATGACCAGTGTTCTGGAAATAGGTAGCTGAGGGTCAGAAACTTAAGCAACTCCACCTAATGATACAAAATGACTGTAAATTTCAGTTGAATTGTAAAGGTCAAGCTCTTTGTACTTTGAAAGTGTTGACTTGTTTCTCTTAAGGAAGCAATGTACCACCTGCCTGTTTATACAATCTTACGCATTTATTCACCACTGAGATATATGTTCACATCTTCCTTTCTTCTTTTTCTCTCCAACTTCCCTGCATTTTTCCCTCTTTTTTTCCAACCTTCTTTTCTCCCTCCCTCCCTTCCTCCCTCCCTCCCTCCCTTCCTTCCTTTCTTCCCTTTCTTCCTTTGTTTTTGAGAAATTACAATTATTATTCCGAAAATTAGTCTGCAGGAACAATTGACATATAAAAAACAAATTATGCTGTGTGCGTGTGTGTTTGTGTGTGTGTGCACGTGCGCCCATATAATTCACACATAGGCTACAAAAATTCAGTGCAGTCCGTGGTAATATTACAGAGGAGATGAAACTTGACAGAAGTCAATGGCTATGCATTACCTATTGATTGAGGACATTGGACATTTTCAAATAAGAATAAACTTTGCTCTCTCAATCACCTGGATTATAATTTACACCTAACCTTTATTTTATACCATTCATTCAACATATAAAATATTTCTTTCCGTAAATATATGCACTTCCGGTGATGCTTTGATTTCATATTTGCATTTAGAAGACAACTTAAAATGAGGAAGCCAGAACATGTTTATATTTATCTCTAGAAAATTCCCATCTGAATGGTGTTTGCTCCTACTCTTAGATACCATTTCAGGCTATTTTTCATCTGACGGCTTTAAGTGCATTTATCTGATGATATTGATTCCTTTTAATAGGGAAATATCTCCATGAAACGTGTTGCATTTTCTCTAGTCATTAAGGATGTTTGCATACATTGCTAAAAATGAAATGCTGACCTCCTGCAAGTCTAAAAGGAACTCATCGTAAAACACATGTTCTTTGTAAAACACCCGCCCTGGTTTTCAGTATTTTGTCATGAACTCTGCCTTGAACCACTTACCCCAGTCAAGGCCTAAGACTCCTCCTGGTATTTGGAGAGAGTCCACTTTACAGCAGGAGCTGAAGAGCTCTTCTCATAGACACTTTCTTTGTTTGGGGTTTTAAAAGGAGTTGAACTCCAGTACAGAAAGCTCATTACATGCACTGCAAACAACTCCCCTTGTTCTAAGATCCCCATGCTGGGTAATCGTCACTGTAAACACATGTACATTTGAGTCCTTGGTAAGCCTTTATTTTTTTCCCCAAGGGATGCCATTAGGTTTGGATTAAAGTTCTGTCTTCTTGAAAATTATTGACATTCAGTCATAACAATTTCACCAGAGGTGATATAAGCCTTGTTCAAAAATAGAAATCTTAAGTTCCAAGGACTTCAGCGATACTAAGGGTCAGACATTGCCAGTGAATGCTTAAACTGAGTTTTCAGATATTAAGTGGGCATGGAGAAGTCAATTAAGCTTACTTGACTGTATCCTGAAAAAAATTAATAAGGCAAGGGAGGGAGCACAGAAGCAGCCCAGGGAGCAGAAAAAGCTGTTATTTAAAGAGTCTCATTGGTTGATTAACAAACAGTTCACACAACTTTCCCTAAATGTCTTTTTACTCTCACTTATGTTTCTAAAAAAAATCTTTGTTACTTATTCCAAAGTACTCTTCACAAAGGCTATCTGTGCTGTCACTCCTGCCTTTCAAGAAGCCTCATGGTCTAAAAGCAAGGAGAAAGTGTGTCTGTCTTTTAGAAAAGAATCTAAAGTCTCTTCTTAAATATAATACTTGGCAAAATACCAACAGATAGTAAATATTCAAAAAGTGGTTTGGTATAAATGAATGAATGAATCAATCAAATGACAGAGGTGTGAAGAAATTCTAATCAAATTGAAGCCCTTATGACAACTATCATGTGGGCAATCTAGGCTGACATCCTAAAGATCTACTTTCAAGTTGTTTCTTTCAGACACTAGCATGAAAATAACTCTTAATACAAGTATAAAACAACTCCTACAAAATCTTAGCATAACACACTTCATTGCTAGCTCTCCTTTCATGGCAATGGCAGTCACATGCCTGTATTGGCATGCAGTTTCCCCTAAAGTTACCACTGATCTGTTAGATCTCTGTATGTGGAAACATTGTCTTATTTTATTATTTATTGATTGATTGATATTTTTTTCGCGGTACGCGGGCCTCTCACTGCTGTGGCCTCTCCCGTTGCGGAGCGCAGGCTCCGGACGCGCAGGCCCAGCGGCCACGGCTCACGGGCCCAGCCGCTCTGCGGCATGTGGGGTCTTCCCGGACCGGGGCACGAACCCATGTCCACTGCATCGGCAGGCGGACTCTCAACCACTGCACCACCAGGGAAGCCCCACGTTGTCTTACTTTAATTTCATTTCTTCAATTCATATGGAGTCACTGGCTAGAGTTTGCTATAGTCCAGTTAGCAGAAGTTGCCTTTTCAAATGGTCTGAAATATATATGATGACCTATAACTAAATTTCTAAATTCTTTAAGGCAGAAATCCATAAAATAAAAGGAAAATGTAAGATAAAATAGAGCTGGGCTATGAAAATTATATTCGTAATGAGACTTAGTCTACATGCTGCTTAAAGACGGGGATCACATCTTATTAGTTCCTGTATCTTTGGGACCTCGTCCAGGGTCCCATCGTAGCTACCCCATTAGTTTGTCTGGAATAGTTACTAATATCTTTAAAATATTTATTCATAAATAATTGAAGGAATGATTCTGTGTTTTCATTTAGGCCTATGCACATGAGTTTTCAGTTTCTAGGTCTAGATTTAATATATCTTCAATTAGAGTAGAAGGTTAGAAATTGAAAAAAAAAGGCTTGAATTTTCCAAGATTTTGTAAAATCTTAGGACTGTTAATTTTGTTTCACTTGGAACCAGTAGAAGTTATCACGTAAACTGGAAAGGTCTGCTGTAGCCAGGAAAAGAACTGGTGACCTTTATTTAAGTAATTTGGCCGATATGCAGATGGCAGCAGCAACAGATTCTTAAATAACTGCCAAAGATTTAAGTGAAAAGATATGTATTATGTGCACAGGATGGGGGAAAAAATGAGGATTAAAAAAAGGACTTCCCAGTGTCTTGCAGGGAAAGGTAGTGATTTGTGTCACTGTGTCTTGTCACCCTTGAGCTCAGAGAATTGTGATATTTACACACCAGCCAAGCCCATCCTCCAAGATGGGTCATTTTTTTCCATCTGGAATCTTCCCTGGACTCTCTGACTCCTTTTCCTTCCATCGACTCCTTAAGCTGCCTCCCCGTAAACAGAAAATGACATCCCATCGCATCCATAAAGCAATTCTGTGCCCTGAGAATAATCCAGGCAGGAGCGGATTTCCTGTTCTGCAAGGCCAGGTAAAACCCCACTCGGTTTTCCGATGTGAAGGTGTGACCCACTGAAGCAATTTACACCGCTCACACCCTAAAGAAAACAGTGTATTTAGGGAATTATTAGCACAACACGATGGATCTCGGTCTAAGAGCAAAGAAGAATGTTTTGAACCACTTCAAATATCATTGGCCAAAAGGAGTTTAAAAACACCAAACTTCCTTTTAGTTTTTTCCTTCCTCCAGTCATATATGCGTGACTGCTATGTTCTTGTGCGACGGAGCTGTGCAGCCCAAATCTCTCTTTACTCGGTATTCCTGGTGTCACTTTTTGAAAACTTTTAAGGGTTTTTATTCATGTCCTTTCTTGGCATGAAAACTCATGGCGCCAACTGTTGGAGCTGCACAGAATTGAACAGTCAGCCACTGTATGCATCACCACACCAAACTCGATCTTCAAGAGAGTGAATCTTTGAGGTCTTAGAGCAACATTATACACGCAAAGGGGGGGACTTCATTCAGCTTGAGGCAAAGATGATGACCGCTAAAAGGGCCTGCCCTTAAATGATGAAAATCTTAATCAGCATTTGACTAAATGTAGTAGGATAGCCTTATTGGCATAGAAGAGAGGTCTATCTATAACCTGCTGGGCCAAAATGAAACTTTCCTGACATCAAAGCCACATACTAAGAAATGCTAGAGACATTTTCCCTAACCCAGCCCTTCCCTGGTAACTCTCCCCTGCATCTCTTCCCACTGTCACAAAGAACAAAAATCCCCCTGCGATACCATGACAAATTCCTCTAAGAAGGCTAACCAAAGTGTGGGAAAATGCTGTTTTGGTTCCTGAATTTTTTAAGAAGACTTCAGAGGGTAAACTGAATCCAGAAGAGAATGTATTCGGAACGTCGCGTTTTTAATTTTCATAAACCATCTCCTGTCTGGATCTACACAGTTCATTGTTAAGGATGAGAAGCACCGAGCCTCTGTGAGTTTGTTTTGGGAGGTCGGTCACCTTTCCCTGTTGGGCAGACAATGACATATGTGAAAAATTCAACTCCTACGAACACACCCCACAGGAAAATCAATGCTTTTCCGGTCATGCCAACCTAGTTATTTTTCTTTAATGATCGTGAGCTAAATACATAGGGCCGAACAATGTTCACTAGAAATAGATTAACCCGGCCTTTCACAGGGGATGTAAGCTGGCTCCCAGGGCTGGGTGTGAAGACAAAAGCCAGGCAGACAAAAGCTTCTCCACGCTCTTTCCCGGCTTTGATGCCGCTTCACAGCCCTTCTGTGCAGTGACAACCTCATCGCTCGTGATTGATCTGAGAACCTGTGCACCTGGATCCCTTGCAACGTTTTGTCTTGGTGTCACTGGCATCTACTTTGCACGCGGGTCCCATATCTGCGACTTCAGCATCTCCGCGTCCTGCCACCAGACACAAGGGCTCTGAGCGGCCCCTCGTCACGCCGGAAGAGTTTCTCCTAGGGGCTGCTCCTGTTCTCAAACATGAAAATGTGTGAAGCATAAAACTCCAGCTGTGAATACTTACTTCCCTGCGGTGTTAAAAAGTTCAATATACAAAACACCTGGTTTTAAGTAAAATGGACAGCGAGATATAAGGCAAAGAGACAGATTTAATATACCCCATAGGGCCCTGAGGCAGTTTTGAAATTAAAGACACAGCACGCTTTTTTTTTTCCGATGATGTTTTACTATTTTACAAATAATGAACCAATAAACAGTGGACAGGAAAGTTGTAAGAACACAGTGGAAAGGATGATTGTCATGTAAATGAAAGTTATACTCAGACAGTACTTATGTACTTTGTAAACGTATTTCTGGCCAGTAAAATTCTTTTTACAAGTGATACATGTGACCAAAAGCCTCAGTGATTTAAACTCTGTAGGGAATAGGAGTTCTCTTAACTTTGTGACCTCTGAAATGTTCATCATCAACATAATTTATTTACTAGGAGAGAAAAGTCACAGAGTGGCTATTTGAATGGAAGGAACACCCATGTCTCCTTCCTTGTGAGAGCCCTAAAAGTGTTTCATTATGAAAAGTAATGGAATAATTATTTTATGCACTGCCCTTAAACCCTCTAAACACTAAACTTAACATGTTTTAGATGTAAAAAAATAAGGAAACACATTGGGAGGGAAGAGAGAAGATGGCAGGAAACATTTTGATATTACTTGTTACAAGTTGTTGATGAAAGAAAATATCTACAAGGTTTTCTTCTTCTGAATTTCCCATTTCAGGGATAAAAGAGCAAAGTGGCTGTTCCTAGCAAGGATGGTGAGTGTGGGTGTCTGGAGATATATAAGGAATCATCTACTGTCTCTTTCCAAGAATGTGCCAGAAGCTCCAGCAGAAAGTGTGTTTACTGCCCTTGCTTCCCCTACATCTTTATGCCCATGCACCCTCCTCTGGCCAGTCTCCTCTGGGTGTTTTGGTCTAGGTATCCTACAACAGCTCAGATCCAGTTTCTGCCCAGAGGTAGAAATAGCTTCTTATTATACTTACTGTGTAAGTAAGGGTCATGCCCTAGAGCCCTCATTACAAAAGAGGAAAAGAAAGGGGCTGAACTCAGCACTCTACAATATTCACATGCATCCAAGATGCAGGTGGTCGAAAGCTCAGACCCTCTGGTTGGAACTTCTGAATTCACATCTCTCGGTTCCTTATGCTGTCAATGTGACATTGAACCAATAACTGGCTGCAATTTCCATTTCTGTAAAATGGGAAGGGTTTCAGTACCAATCTGATCACATTTTAGAGAGGATGAGATGTGTTAAAATAGGCAGAAGTCTTAGAACAGTGCCTGTCACGTAATAAAATTCAGAACTCATCCATCCTCATCGTCATTAATTTTATAAACTCTCTCATTCTACATTATATACATATCCTAGTAACAAATCATTTTACTTAATATTTTGCTGTACTTTTATTTTAAATATTTGGCAAAAATGGAAATGGGAACAACAGTAGCCTCTGTAAAGTAAGATTATGGGAGAGGAGGTATTACCCTCCCGTTTCAAAGAACGCATTTAAGACTCACTTAAAATTGTTTACTAAAAAGTATATCTTACTTTTGTAATTATCTTTTATTGTGGTAAACCACAGATAACACCAAGTTTACCATTTAACCATTCTAGAGTGTACAATTTATTCAGTGGCATTAAGCACCTTCACAGTAGTTCGCAATCATTTACCTCTTCTAGTTCCAGGATTATTTTCATCACTCCAAATAGAAACCTCATATCTATTCAACACTCACTCTTCATTCACTCTACCCACAGCCTCTGACAAGCCCCAGTCTGCTCGCTGTCTATATGGGCTTGCTTATTCAGGGTATTTCGTATAAATGGAATCATACAGTATCTGTCCTTTTGTGACTTCTCTCAGTTAACAGTGTTATCAAAGTTCAGCCAAGTTATAGCATGTGTCAGCACTTCATTCCTTCTTATGGCTGAATTATATTCCATTGTGTGAATATACAACAGTTCGTTTATCCATTCATCTGTTGATGGCATTTGGGTTGTTTCCACGTGTTGGCTGTTGTGAACAGTGATGCTATGAACTTGTGTGTACATGTATTTCTTTGAGTACCTGATCGAAATTCCTTTGGGTCGATACGTAGAAGTGGATGCAAAATGTTTTTAATGGGGATTGAGGTAGGTTAAATGGATGTGGTAGGGCAATATTTTAGATAGATTTTTTTTTAAGCACATTTCTCGTATTACCCATAACTCCCCACTGTTATTTCCTTTAGGAAGAGCGCATATATAACCTAGAATAAAGACGGCATCTGAATAAATGTTACAGTTACAGAATAAATACCTTTTTTTTTCTTTGAGACAAGCATTCCAAATTCTAGAGACATGCACTTAAGAGAAACTATCTTTTACTTTCAGAAGATATATGTTTCAAAAATTATCAATGAACACATGATGAAACGGGGCATAGACTGTATCTATAAACAGAGATTGGAAAGAAGTTACACAAGAGGCCAGATTTAGTTTCACCTCCACCCAACAGTCTCTTCCCACCACTACCCATCACAATCCCGCTAAGAATGAAATGATCATCGTTGTTTGGTGAGCAAAGGAGTCAGAATTACCAGAGAAGAGCAAGAGAGTGAGAAGTTGATAGACGGCACAGAGGGAGGGGCATTTTTCCTTGGCCTCTAGCAGGGGGAAAACCTTGGGGAAGGTATAATAAAAAGATGGAAACTTCAGAAAACTTCTGGGGAAATCCCAGAAGATAAAGGACCCAAGTTTTGATTCCCTGGGGACTGCAAGGGTATAGAGATAGCCCCATTCCACACAGGGCTGGAATGATGAATACCCATGTCTGAGTGCCCTGTTCAGGGGAACGGGCCTGAACGCGTTCATCTCTTCACCCTACCCCGCCGCCTGCAAGCTAAGGAATTTTATTAAACCTGAACTATTTACTTCTATAACATTAAATATGACTATTTACTTATACGGGAAAACATGATATTAATATGCAAAGCTCATGTTATTTTATAACAACAACTTCATTTGTAACTAATACTTTTAAATCTAGCTTTGCATTTACTAGAGTTTCTGTTTCCGTATGATCATTAGGTAAATGAGGTACAATATATATATATTTTTTACATTAATATCCCGGAGTCTAAAAAATGGGACAAACTCATCCTAGGTTGAAGTAAGAATGACTTGCCTGTCCTCACTCAGAAACACAGTCTAGAAACCAATCTCAAAAGCTCAATTACTGGATTAATATTAGAATTTTAAACAGAAATGATACCAGATCTCCTAATTTAATCTTATCTGTAACTTAAGGGGAGTGAGAAAGGGCCAGACATTTGCAGCATGCTTTCTCTATATAGTTTCTGTACCAATTTTCTTTCTTGTAAATATCCAGAACTCTTTAACCAAAGTATAGCTGATTTACAATGTTGTGTTAGTTTCAGGTTTATAGCACAGTGATTCAGATATATATGTTCTTTTTCAGATTCTTTTCCCTTATAGATTATTACAAAATATTATAGTTCCCGGTGCCATACAGTAGGTCTTTTTTGGTTATCTTGGTTATCTATTTTACATATAATAGTGTGTATCTGTTAATCCCAAACTCCTCATTTAAATACAGCATTTAAAGGCATATTCAGGGGGTTCTGCTAAGTTGAAGTTGCAGAGGGGTCAAGGTGAAACAGAGAAGTCCTTTTAATATTTCCAGTCTGCATGATGGGTATCTTGGGGTGGGTTGTTTTCTTTGTTTCCACTTTCATCATCGCTGTACCTTAGTTCTTCCAACAGGATGTTGCAGTGAGTTCTGTAATACAGATGACACACACGTGCCCAAGTAGAACCAGAGTTTTTAAACAATGATCATTTAGTCAACTCGTTTCTCCGCAAGTGATATTAGAGGCGGCTACAACAGAAATGTCTCCTAGGGCTAATTCCAGGGAAAGTGCGTTCCATAATAGCTTGATTTGATCTGGGAAAAAATGTACAAAATTGATATCTGGGATGAATATATTTTAGAATCAGTGCACCACACTGGCAGCCCATTCAGAAACACTGCAGGCACCTTGATGCTACCCTAAGCCGCTGAGAACAGAAATTGGATTACGCCATAGCTGTCATTTAAACTTGCAGTGAAAATAGTCTGATAAATGTCAGCCTGCCACTGGGCAGCTTAATTGTTCTATTTTGCCATGAGCCACGGTGATAAGGTACAATTTATTCAATATAACGTTATAGACAAACAAATATTTAACAAATCCTGATTAAAACCTATTGCCAGACAACAAAACAGCTTCAATAGCAGGGATGGCTTAGACCAACGAAGAGGACTGCACGAAATGCTGCATTTGAAGAAAGAAATGGCTTGAATTGGAGTTCACAGGAGCCCAGTGCACTGAAATCACTTTATTAATGCATTTTGGGTTCTTTTTTTAAGTAAGATGAAAACTATTGGCATGGAATTGGCTAGAATTTCTTCACATGATGAAGGAAGTTGCAGCTTGGCAAATTTCTGTGGATACAGACTCTAAGAGGAGTTGAAAGCAGAAGGTCAGTCGGGCTGCAGTGCACTCAGGAGATACATTTATAAGAAAGTGACGAAGGCTGGGATGGACAAAGGGTGCAGTTGACATGCAACGTGGTTGCAGCTGAGGCCACGAGAAACTTTGGAACTGAGATGACCTTTAAGAAGTATATCCCAAACTTGAGTTAGGAGGCTGGAAACTTAAATGCTCATATCCACCAGTCCTGGCCATGGGCTGCCCCCTTGGAAAAGACGTAACCTTGGGTAAGGCAGTTGCCTGCAGCTGAGGGCAATTCCCAGGGCATCGACCCCTACCTCCTCTGAATCCAGCATCCACGGCATGAGGGAGAGGAGCGTGTTGGTCCTGGAGTGGGGATCTTCATATCTGTATAAACCACCTCAGAAAGGCAATGTGTAAGGGGGAGCTATTACCCCACTAGCTCATAATCCATTACATCTATTCAGAAGATAAACTGTCAGAGTGTGAAGTTTAACACACGATAGCATGACAACCAGGATGCTCTCATAAAGGTGTTCACTGCCTGGTAAATGCTGACCTTCACACACTCTCTTCCTAAGTAGATCAAACCTCTATGGCTAATGGGAACTCTCTTTTTGACCTGCGATTCTATATTCTGGCTAATCAATATGTCACCAGTATTGCATGTTGATATAATACTCATACATGATGTCGGAAGGTCATGCTTCGTATTTGCAAAGTTTGGAGTCCAGGTCAGATTACTCCATAAACCACTTGCACATTTCACTTGCGCTCAACCCTGGTGTGACCGGCACCTTTAATCTATGCTTAGCCAACCGTACAATAAATACACCATCTAGAAACCTATTTGCAAAGCTGAATTCTTTAGCTTTTCTCTTCTACGGTTGTAAAGAGGAAGGACACGCATTCCAAATGGTCTCTGAACCAGAAGCCCTGGAGCACAGACCATTTTAAACACAGCAGCTGGCTAGATCCTGGTTGCAGAGGTGCTGAAACTAAGACTCCCCAGCAGATGAGGTTTTGAGGTTGAGTGAGACCTGGAGACACGGGGAACAAGTCTGAGAATCACAGTGCCTGGGACCCCCCCCTTTGGATGTAGAGTATAGTTTGAATTAAATGCATTCATCATTTTGCATTTTGCTTTCCCACAAAGACATATTTGGGTGTTTTGGAATAAAAACAACATATTCAATCTCCTATCAAACTTTTATAAGCTGTTGCCAAATGTAATGTGGGTGCCTGCATACATATCAGTGGCCACAGAACTTGCTAACTTTCCAAGGAACATATGGTAAGTTTCAGATGCTTCAGAACCTTCACAGAGACTGGGCAGCGGTTGTGGCTGGTGTGGTGTGATGGTGCTGATAAGTATATGTATGAAGTGGGGTGAGGGGAACCGGGTTGCTCATGGTTGTGAACTTCCCAAAGACCGGGCTGTGCTTGATTCATCATTTATTCCTGCCACTGCACACAATGAATGGTGAATGGTAGGGATGCTATTTTTTGTACTAAAATAAACAGAGTGTTGCTTCTGAACCTTTGCTGGCTCCTCTTGAAGATGACTCAAGTCCTTGGGAAAACAGAACTCTGATGGTATGGAGAGTCAGGTACTATACGAGGCTCTGCACCTGTGAATATACAATAAATCTTGGTTGACGGGTTGACTAGTGTATACAATACTTCTATGGTTCTCCTTAAGATCAAGCAATGGACTAAATAATCTTGCAAGGTCTATTCCAGCCTCATAATTCTGCTTTTGTCTTTCTGGTCACAGCTGAAAGATGATACCGAGAGCTGTAATACTGCTTGTTTTGACATGTGAACTTTAATAAATGATGCATGGCATATTATGCTTTCTACCTTAAGCACAGGTGTAGATGGCCCTTTCATTAGTAACTGTGGCCAAGATGCTACATTGACACCATAGGTCAGGGGCTTTACCCCATGGGCTTAATAGAACTTTAACAGAAAGTACAGCCTTCCACCAAAGTGCTGTAGGCCACGTCTGTGGTTGTTACCTCTCAGTAGCCACTGTTTTGGGGGAATGCCTCCTAGGGCACCTTCATGAGTGACAACAGGCTCATTTAGGGAGTGAAACGTCCTTGGGGATTTGGTAGTTAAGGGATGCAGGGCCAAATATTTCTTTTTTTCCCTGGCTTTCTGTATGAATCTGAATCTGCGCCAGCTCATAGAATACCAGTAAATTACAGAAAATTCCTTTTCAAACCAGCAATGAGTGACCCATAACCTCACTGTCCAGAGGTGACCGCCCCTCTTCACATTATAGATTTCCTTAGAGTTATTTATGCATGAAATATAACGTGTGTGTATTTTCAAAGTTTGTATCCCGTGTGTCAAATTTTGTATCCTGATCATTTGCTTTATAAGATCATACACACCTTTGCCAACATTTTGGGGGGTTGTGAGGGCTTTTCTCCCTCATAGCTGGTCTCCTGCAAGACACACTTGGCTTCTGTCTCTACACCGTCGTTCACTCTCCAAAGTCACGTTTGACGTGCTCCCCAATCCACAGAAACTGGCGAGTCCTCCCTTTCCTATAGGACACTCTTCATCCTTCACTTAGATTTTAGTGCTGCTCCCATCACCACATCACGAGAGTCTTCCCTTGATCCTTGAACAGTATCTAGTCGTTTTCTTCTCACTCTCTCTATGTGCCCTGCTGAAAGTTGGCGGTCGTCCGCTGATCGTTCCTTCCAGCCGACCTTTTTCCTAAGCGATTTGGCTCACATAGAGGCTGACACCCTCCCTCTTGTCTTCACCCCACCACCACGATTGTCACATGCCTGTGCTCTGGGTCTTGCCCCTGAACAAGTGACCCGTAATCTCATCATCCTGAGGCTACCCTCCTTTGTTCCACTCTCTGCCTGGTATTATTGAGTTCTTGCTATTTGTCACCCATGGTTGTATTTCTTAGTAAGCCTAAGTAAGACGACGTGCCTAAAATAAGTCTGTAGCCGAAAGACGCAATTTCACCAGAACCTACTGGGCATATAGCACTTAAAACTCAAAAGGTCCCAATCAGACATTATTATTTCCAAGCCCCAAACCTTCCTACCTGGATGAAGGATTTCTTCATCCAACCAGGCAATAAACACCAAACCCTCCACAGACACCCTCTCCATTCTAGCCAGGTCCCAATTGCTCTCACGGCCATCTTTTCTCTTCAACTTAACTTTCAGTATCTGGTCCTCTCTCCAGGATCACTGCAATTAAATTCTAAATATCTTATCTTCTTCATGGTTTGCTCTCGTTAATATTTACTTAAACTTGCTTAATGGAGAGAGCCTCGCTATAAAAAATGGTCACTTGCCCACTTAAAGAAATATGAACAAAAATAATGGTGACAAAATAATGGCAGCCTCCCATTGCTCAGTAATTCATATACGACTCTCTATTTACAAAGCATAAAATACAACTAACTGTAATTAGTTAGTTTTTTGAAAAACTCACTTTTCAATGAGTTTTCAAATCACATCTTAGAACTAAGTGGTTTTAATAAATATCTCTATCTTTGAGTTTCAAAGTAATCTTTCTTTTTATTGTGTAGTATGTGAAAATATGCTATTAAATTTTCTTTAATCAGGTTAACTACACTAAGGAAAACATTATATAAAGAGACAGTTTGGCATAGTGGCTAAGATTTTAGACTGAGTCAAAATGACAATTTGATCCTAGGTCTTCCACTAGCTAGCTATGTAACTTTAAACACATCGTTTTACCTCTCTGTTTTTGTAAGAAAACATTGGTCTGTTAGAGGTAAAATAATCACCTAACTAGCAGAATCTTCATGCTAATTAAACAAGTAAATTCTTGAAGACAGCCTATTATAATTCTTTCACATAGTAGGGGCACAATACATTTTGACTACTCTAATTACCTGGTGACAGTTTATAGAACACTCACAATTACGTACCCAGTAGTGTTGAATCTGTAGAGATTCTACAGGAAAAACCAAAATCTCCTTAAAAGACCCATTTAAAAATATTTAGTATTCTGCTTTTTAATATTTGAATATATGTGCAATGGATCTTTGAGAAATGCTGCATTAACTAAAATTGTGTCACTATGAACACTGAGAAAAGAAGGGTGCTGCATTATTAAGGGCATCAAGGTCTAAAGGGCTGAATTCAAGTCCTTCTTTATGCATTTCTACCATTGGCCAAGTTACCTACGGTCTCCAGGCCTCAGTGTTCCCATCTATCAAAGAGGGATAATACCTATCTCAGATAATCCATGACTGGATTAAAGATCATGAATGCAAGGGCCATAGTTCAAAGTTGGTACTAAATAAATGGCAGTTACTACTATTATTTTAAATAGAAGATAGATTGTTTCATTCAGATATAAAATTATAAAAAAGACACCATGCTATACAAGTAATTAATGTAGCCATGTTTTGGAATATTTGAGATGATGTCCATACTTATTTTTACTCAGCTCAGGAAAGACCAGAAAGAAAAGTGATGACTTAAAAAGCAGGGTAGGTTGGCTTGTTTAAGATATGGCAGGAATTTATAATCAGGAAACCTGTCACCATTCTCTCCCTCTCCCCATAGAAGGAGCTCAATGCCCTTTAGGGTTTTCCACTTTGACACCGCCTATGAGCCCTGTTCATTTAGCTCTGCTCACTCTACATCCTTCAAATAGTGGAACCTCTCAGGCTGAGATTTAGGTGGCTCCAAGCCAGATGTCAGCATTCACAGGGGAATAAGAACTGTTTAATGAATTTAGTCTAATTTCAGTCCTGAATTTGGCTTTTAAGACTTAAAAAGGTGGAGGCAGGGGTATATTCTATAAGTGTTTCTAGGTGCTGACCATGGCTCTCCATTCATTTAGGTTTTTCCATTTCAAAGGAAAACATTCTGGATTACATAGTGGTATTCTTATTAGTAGACTTCACCTCCCTTTAAGAGTTTCCTACAAAAGAAAAATTAGATGGCAACTTCTGACAAAATAAAAATGTATCACTGAAGGCTTCCTTTCTCAGATACTGAATCCATCGGAAATATTTCTACAAATCTATTTATTTCAGTGAAAGTACATGTAAAATAACTGTAGGTTCTGAGATAATCCTGGTAGTAAATGAAGGTAATCCTGGCAAACAGACTGGGGCATTTGGTAGTTGAAACTTTCTAAAATCACATGATGGCATATAATTTGGGTTTATATTGCTTTACTCTTTGAGAGCTTTAAGATGATTCAGTGAAAAGATTCTACTTATTATCTTGATAAAAAATCTGAATATTGAAATTTATATCTGAGCAAGAAAGTAATCTGAAATGAAAAACTGTTCTTTCAAAGATTGGGATCCACCTGAGACCAGCCCCAGGTCTTCTATGGCATCTACCGAGAAACCTTCCATCTTCCTGTCTCTTTATGTGCTAGTCTGCAAGCCACGATCTCACCTTGCTAACCCTGGGGGATGATGGGGTGCGGGGCAGAAAAGCCCTCCAGGCAATCAAATTCCAGACAACTGCATATTCTTTCCACCTTCCCTAATGCCACTGTGCATTTTCTCCCCTACCAACCCCTCTCTAGGTACAAAATTTTTAAATGGCATGATGCTCTCTAACTTCACATGAGATCAAGTGAAACAATTCACAGCTGTCTGCTGATTTCTCCAAGATAATTCTGGATAATTCAGACAAAGGCAGTTTTGCTTTGTTTTGACCAGTCTAGATTTTTTAAAAAGTCTTATATAGATAATGCAGAATTTTTTAAAAAATCGCACAATTTAGGCTGAGCAGGTATCCTTGGGTAGTTTAGAAGAGAAGTGAAATTCACAGGCCCCAGTGGAAGCAACTCTCCGGGTGTGCTAATATAAGGCAAAGGGGTCTGGAAGCTCTCCTTCTGCCCAACTGTGCTGCACAGCTGGGCTGACATTGCCTCTGCTTTATTATTCCAGCTGCCTGTCATTGCGTTTATGACTGGGTCTCAGCCCTCTAAACATGTTCCTTCCAATTTAGACTGTTCATGATGAAGGCCAAGGTCATTTTCACTGATTTACTGGCGACATTGACAGGCACGTTGAGGAATGAAAAGTGGAACTTCTGAAAGTAAAAACACTACGTATACACCCAACATTATCATCCTTACACAAATTAAGTTCATGAAAGCTGGCACGCAACGGACAGTCATTATTTTATGCAAAAGGTAGCACAAAGTCCTACTTTCCTGTAGCTTTTCAGCCATTAGAATCAAAGCTAACAAATGCCATTGCATTTCCAGTAAAATTACTGCACTTTGATAAAATACACTCGGGGTTCTTTCCCAGAAAAAGGCAGTGTCAGTAACGTAGCTCATACTAACCAAAAGCAATTCTGGACAGAAAACATTCATTTTATGAACAGAGAAATTTCTTCTATTATATCCGAGACAGAGTGTGATGGCAGCATTCGGCAGAGCTATAGGGCAAATCATGAAAGTAATTTACTGGCCATAAAAGAAATTCTTAATTAGAAAATAAGATTCATTTAGATAGCTTTACTATGAAATGAATGATGATGGGATGGCAAATAAGTGGACTCTGCATTTATGTGCTTCATATTCTTTCCTTTCCTGGAATTATGATCATCAAAAATGACTACATTCCTGTATATTTTCCAGTGGTTCTTGATAGAATTATTAGATACTCTGTATAATATTAATTTATAACTATCTTCAAATTGTAAGAATTTATACAGGCATATTTATATTAAAATGTATTAAATATGAAAGAGGGGAAAAAACACTCCATGTACTTTTTAAAGAGAAGCATTAAGGGTTATCACTACTGGTCTTTGCAGTGAAAGTTTCTGGATGTTTACTTTTATTTTGCTATTCTAAAGACAAATTTCAATTACTAAGGCAGGGCCAGGGACATAGCTTCCTTCCACCAAATGGAACATTGCATTTCTTTTTCTTTCTTTTCTTTTCTTTTTTCTTTCTTTCTGTATAACTTTTGGGAAGAACAAACATGGGAATGATTAGTTCTGCATGTAATTCTTGAAATATGAAAACAATTCTCCTTGTATTTCATTTAAAAACTCTTAGTACTTCCTACTTTTTTGTTTTGCTAGTCAATGTTATCAACTAATTTCCAATTAATAACTCAATTCATCTTCATAGTAATCCTAAAACGAATACTATTTTTTTTTTTTTTTTTTTGCAATACGTGGGCCTCTCACTGTCGGGGCCTCTCCCCTTGCCAGACGCACAAGCTCAGCGGCCATGGCTCCGCGGCATGTGGGATCCTCCCGGACCGGGGCACGAACCCGTATCCCCTGCATCGGCAGGCGGACTCTCAACCACTGCGCCACCAGGGAGGCCCTAAAACGAATACTATTTTGATCACCATGATCATACTCATTTCATAAGTGAGAAAACCAAGGTACCAAAAGGCTCACTAATTTGACGAAAGCCATCCAGCTAATGGGTAGTAGGTCTGGAACTTGAACCTATGCAGTTTGATACCCAAAGTCATGTTTTAAGACTTATTCAATGGCTGACTTTTTCTGGGCACTGCTGCATCATTGTGATATTCACATGATATTCACTTGAATATTGTGATATTCATGGTAACATGTAACAGGTAAGTTCCATGTCATTTCCCCCTTTTGAATAGTGAAATAAGAGACTGAGAGAGCTTAAGTAATAAATTACTTATTATAGAATCAAAGTACAGAGTTTTTCTGAATTCAGTATTGCTTTTCCCATAGCACTGTATTGCACTTAATGCTTGTGACTTTGAGAAGCCATACATACACTATGACTACTATATGATTATCTTCACTATCAGAAAAGCATTCATCAATACATCTTTAAATACAGGTATGCACTATGGTCCTTTATTAGTAATAGGTTTTAAAAGCAAAAAAAAAAAATAATAATAAAATCCAGAAATATACATTAAGAACAAGATATTGGCATATTGGCACACTAAATGATTTAATAATTGTATTATGAGTAAAAATATGTGGATCATGTGAGAAGGCTTCTTTTTTCTTTTATTTATTTATTTATTTATTATTATTATTATTATCTTGGCTGCATTGGGTCTTCGTTGCTGCACGTGGGCTTGCTCTAGTTGCGGTGAGCAGGGGCTACTCTTTGTGTGGTGCACAGGCTTCTCATTGCAGTGGCTTCCCTTGTTGCAGAGCACCGGCTCTAGGCGTGTGGGCTTCAGTAGTTGTGGCACGTGGACTCAGTAGTTGTGGCTCGTGGGCTCTAGAGTGCAGGCTCAGTGGTTGTGGTGCACGGGCTTAGTTGCTCCATGGCATGTGGGATCTTCCCAGAGCAGGGCTCGAACCCGTGTTCCCTGCATTGGCAGGTGGATTCCTAACCACTGAGCCACCAGGGAAGTTCTGAAAAGGCTTCTTAAAAGTTCGATTTTTAGGGTGATCTCTGTAATATTAATTGGTATTAACTGGTTAAAAGAGCAGAATATTCTTTTTTTTTTTTTTTTTTTTTTTTTTTTTTTTTTTTTGCAGTGTGCGGGCCTCTCACTGTTGTGGCCTCTCCCGTTGTGGAGTACAGGCTCCGGACGCGCAGGGTCCGCGGCCATGGCTCACGGGCCCAGCCGCTCCACGGCACGTGGGATCTTCCAGGACCGGGGCACAAACCCGTGTCCCCCGCATCGGCAGGCGGACTCTCAACCACTGCGCCACCAGGGAAGCCCAGAATATTCTTTTTAATCAAATTGGTTGTCAAGATGATGCTCTCAATAAAAAAATTGCATTAAAATGTTTTAATAAAATTCAATACAAACACACACACAAATTCATAAGTTGTTAAATGATAAAAACAACTTGCCAAGTAGTATAACCCAATTGTGTGTGTGTGTATGCGTGTGCCTGTGCATGTTTGTAGATATAATATGTGAAGAAAAATATCTGGAAGACTAAATATTTAATAGTAATTATTTCTATTGGTTAAGTTTATGTCATATACTTTGGTAATTTCTATAATATTTTACCATTTTGTGATGAGAGTACATTATTTCTCTAACTAGAAAAAAAAACCTATACAATAAATAATTATATACATGTTTTACCAATAGAAAACTATAAGGTATAGAAATAACCTTCATTATTTTGTATAGGTATTAATAGAGGTATTCATGGCAGAGAGAAATTCCTATCAAGGCTAATAAAATTCAAGATAGGTTTTTTTCTTTTGCCACATTTTTCCAAATCTATTTTTCTAAAGCACTAGGTAACTGGGAAAACTTTTGTTGCTGTTTTTAGGTAAATAATATTCAACAGAACAAAGAAGAAATGCACAGTAGTAAGAAAGTATTGGGTAGTACATACAAAACTAATAAAATCAGAAGAAAAATAAAATCAGGAGAATTGTATAAAGACTTAAGGAGATTCACTTTTGTTTGCATACATACAAAAAGATTCCATACACTTTATTACATTATACCACAAAAGGCATTATGTGACCTAGAACGCCAGCATATTTAGAAATCCTAAAATGAGACTTGACATATTGTTCTAAAGAGAATTAAAATATTGGAAATATGGAGTATTTGGTTGAATATAATAGCAAGCTCGTATTGATACTTTTCTATTTAGTTTTTGGGACAAAGTTTCCTTTATATATTGAACTTCTGCATCTATACCCCAATCATTTCTCCTTCCTTATGGCTTATGCAGGAAATATGGGAACCCAACAGAATGAGTATTGAGTTCATCACTGCATCAGTTAGGTGTCGTTAAGGGCATCAGAGCACTGAGAAGTGTTATGGGAAAAGTATAATAGGAATTAAACTGTACGCAATCATGGGGAGACCTGGGACAGTCAGGACATGAACACAGGTAAGGTCAGAATAAAAGTCCTCTGCAGTCTTCAAAGGATCCAGTCATGCATCAAACTGGGGCCAAGCGCTTCTCTGGTGGCGCAGTGGTTGAGAGTCTGCCTGCCGATGCAGGGGACACAGGTTTGTGCCCCGGTCCGGGAAGATCCCACATGCCACGGCGAAGCGGCTGGGCCCGTAAGCCATGGCCCCTGAGCCTGTGTGTCCGGAGCCTGTGCTCCGCAACAGGAGAGGCCACAACAGTGAGAGGCTCGCGTACCGCAAAAAAAAAAAAAAACTGGGGCCAAGATAGGAAACTTAGGGGCATGCCTGAGATGCTGAGTCTTCTGTGTATCAAGATTCTGCCTCTAGAGCCAAGCATCTGATCATGGAGTTGGAACAAATATTGTTTAACAGGGTTCACAGACAGGAAGAAGAGTGGGACATGGACCAGAGCAGAGCGGGGCTGCAGCTGGAGCTCATCAGCATTTCTGAATCCCCTGACACTACATCTGACTACATCAGTACTTTATAGAGGTACCGATGGTTACTTGACTGCCACCTTCCAATCTGACGCCACTCTTTTCTTGACCAACTTTTACCTGAAACCATGCAGGGAAGGTGATTCCGGGAAAATGTCATTCCTAGCTTAACTAAATTCTAAATTCATACTGTATAAACCACCATGGTCCAAGGTACATTGATATCTGCTAAATCTGTTAACAAATCACACCTTCTTGTTTTACAGGTCTTGTTCCTCCTGACCCCCCATGTTGATCTAGCACGCTCACATGATTTTCCTTGGATAACGGACCATGAGCAAGCATGACGGGAGCAGAGGCTTGATGAGCGTTCACTCCCTGGAACATGTACTCTTGGAACCCAGCTGCCAGGTAAGAAGCTCAGGATATCCTCCATGAGGGTCAGGAATCATGTAGAAAGAAAGGACTACAGTCCATAGAGAAAGACATCCAGTCATCACAGAGTCCCAGCTGAGCACATCTTCGAGAAAACCCACCAAATGAACATAACCACACATGTGAGTCCTGGCATGACCAACAGGAGAACCACCCAGCCAGCCAACAAAATCAGGAGAAAAAAGTCCTTTCACAAGCAACTAATTTTTGTAGTTTGTTGTAAAGTAATAGACACGGAATCAATCCCCAAACTGAGATGAACAATTCCATTGCTGATAAAAAATAAATATTAACTGTATCACTATCACAAAAAGAAAGTTTTTAAAAAGGCACAGAACTCGATTTACTAAAGAGTTTTCAACGGAGCCTTAGCTTTGCCATTTAAATTACTGAATTGATGAAACGTCAATGATTTTCCAACACGTGTCAAATACTCTATTATACTCTATATATAACACTGAGTACTCTAATACTCAGTGTTGCCATGATATTTATGACTAACATTTATTGTTTACTGGTGCCAGCCTCTGCATTAAGTATTTTACTCAGTGAATTCTTACAACTTCCTATTTCAAGGATGGTAAATATCCCTTGGTAAAAAGAGAAAGAGAATTGTGAAGTAACTCACTCTAGCTCACACATCTGGGTTGTCAGAACTGGGACTGGGACAATGGCAGAGCCTTCAGTCTTAGCCACCATATTGGGGTACTTCTGATCAATGCCATGTGCTTGGGGCCGGGGGACATCTCAGCTCTGGGTCAGTGCAGAAGCATAGGTAATGAAGTCCTTTAACCTGCCAGAATCACAGAAGGTTGACCTGGGCATGAAAAGGAGGTTTATTCTGACCCCACCAATAATTCTGGAAATTGCTTACAGAGACCAAAAGAGTTAGTATTGGGAGACTATAATGGGACTCCGATTCATCTCTCCTCTGATCATAAGAGGTCTGCTGGGCAGAGCTGTGGTTCTGCTCTACCTCTGTCAAAACTGTGATCATGTGGTGGCTTCCCTGGTGGCACAGCGGTTGAGAGTCCACCTGCCGATGCAGGTTTGTGCCCCGGTCCGGGAAGATCCCACATGCCGCGGAGCGGCTGGGCCCGTGAGCCATGGCCGCTGAGCCTGCACGTCTGGAGCCTGTGCTCCGCAACGGGAGAGGCCACAGCAGTGAGAGGCCCGCGTACCGAAAGCCAAAAACCAAAAACCAAAAAACTGTGACCATGTGAAAGTACAAAATGATCCAAAATGCTACTAGGTCTCATTTATTTGGTTTGCAACTGGAAGTTTGTTCTTTTTCTCCTGATGACCTATATGCCACGCCAACATGATCCCCATTCTAGGAGCTAGACTATTCTATCTTGGGTTCAATCGTGGCAATAAGAAAAACAAATATTAAGGAGTATCTTGACTTTGGTCTCCAGAGAGCTAAGCCCTTAGTTGTTGGAGAGGCTTTGGTACATGAAAGAATTATCTGTGAGTGAGAGCTGGGGATTTGAGCCTCCCGTGGTGGTTAAAGAGAAGATCCCCTGGGCTGAACAGAGGATAGAGCTAGATGGAGATGCAGAGAATACAGAAGTCCATTGCCTCAGATGGATGACCCCATTCCCTGACCAGGCAGAGCATGAGGTGAAGGGGCTGGGGGTAAGAGTTAGGTGAGATGGGGGAAGAAAGGCTCCTACGTGGAAATAGGTTCATAGGAAATCCATGGAAAATGTGTCTTAGACCTCCTCAGATTATTACTGTGATCATAAAACAGGTGAATGGTCACATACTCCCAAATATGATACAAAAACCTCTGCTGCCTACAAGCAAACTGAAAGCAGTAACAGGTCAACAGAGTCCAGCTTGAAGTGACGTGGGAGAGTCTGACAACACAGGAATTCTTGGGCACCTGTTTTCGTAGGCAGAGACTCAAGACCAGATGGCAGACCCTCCTTACAGGAATGGGTGAAGGGGTTCTCAACGTGCAAATAGAATTTATTTAAATGGAAACATGGGAGTGTTATTTCTATATCTCTTGAATACTTTAGTTATAGACATCGTTCCTTATCTGCCACGTCCAGTGTGCAGTTATCTGCTCCACTTTACAAGGCAGTGAGTAATTGAACAGATGGTGTAAGTTCAGCCTATAAGAGCAGAGGGCTGGATTATTTTCCGAGGCATTTAGTGATGGAACAGAAGAGAAGAGTTGCAAATACAACAAAGAAGAAGCAATCAGAGAGAAAAAAAAATTATACATATATATATATATGTGTGTGTGTGTGTGTGTGCATGTGCATGTGTGTATACAGAATATATATATATATATATATATATATATATTTATACATATCTCAGGAAAATATGGTGTCAAGAAAACCATGTGAGGTTAGAAGCTTGAAAAGATTAGAATTTGCAAAAATGCACTTGCCCAACAATGTTAAATAGGGAAAAGGTGTTTTAAAAATTGAATAAAAATATTAAAAAGCTATAAGATATGGAATGAAGCGTTGGTTATCTGGTCACTTAATGTCTTAGTCTATTTGGGCAGCTATAACAAAATATCACAAACTGGGTAGCTTATAACAAACAGAAATTTATTCCTCATAGTTCTGCAGGCTGGAAGTCCAAGGTAGGACAGCACGGTCCATTAGGGCCCTCTTCTGGGTTGCAGACTGCCGACTTCTGGTGTCCTCAGGTGGTGGAAGGGGCTAGAGAGCTCTGTGGGGTGTCTTTCATAAGGGCATTAATCTCATTCACGAGGGTTCTCTCTGCTCTTATAACCAAAACACCCCAAAGTCTCTACCTCCTAACCCATCACACTGGGCATTAAGATTTCAACTTATACATTTTGGAGGGACACAGATATTAAGCCTATAGCACTGAGGTGTCTGAGCTAGTGGTGTGCTAAATTCAAAAGAGTTCACAAGCTGTTACAGAATGAAACGTGTGCTAAGGGAAGGATCACAACAGATATGAGGACACAAGTTAAAGGGTTTGACTATTAAAGACATGAGAAAAGAGGATAGTAACATGAAATGCAGAGTATCAACAGACTTTTATAAAGAAAAGTTAGAAGGAAGAATGCATAAGATTGACACAGAAGGACTGGAAAAAGAATGCATAGTATAGGAACAATAAACTTCAGGAAGCAAAAAGGGATGGCATTACTTTAAAGATAAGAAGAGGTATCTCTGTCCTCCAGAACTCTTGCAGAAATAAGCAAATGGGTGTGCAAACAGATTACGTGCAAGGAAAAGGTGGGGGGCAGTTGGTAAACCCAATACCAGCTGTGTTTAAATTCATAACAAAAAGATAGAAGCAAGAACACAGACTGATCTATAGTGACAAGTTACTGTGAATGCAAGTGCTTAGAACAAGAAAGTAATTCTTAGAAAAGAATGTGCTTAGAACAAATTTGATGAGAGACAACGCAGAACGCAGACGGGCTTAACACCCTGCATACAGTATAAGCTAAATTAATATTTGCTGCATCAAAAAATTACAAATAAAAATGATTGCCAAACATGACTGCTTCTTTTTGGTCAGTACAAACCTGTGACTCTATCTCATTGTTTATGGGAAACTCTTCTGTGTCTGGCTCAACATAGTTTGATTACAAGTTGCAAGTTCTTTATCTACAAAACAGACATAATAGAACCCATGTTTCCCAGGGTTGTTATGAGAGTTAATTAATGTTTATAACACCCTCTAGGATGCAGAATCTCAAATCTGCTCCTCACACATGAACTCAGAATAATCTGAAAGACCTACCTAAGCCCAATTGCCCACAGTGAATGTCAGCAATTGCTCTAATAAATGGTGAAATTTAAATTCACTTCAATATACTTTCACTTTATAAATTTTTATTTCTTAACCATAAATTGGAAGACATAGACATATAGTATAACCCAATACTAAGAATATAATATAAGACCAATGAACCTGATAGGTTGACTCACCTAGGGCAAGGGCAGGCTTATTCTAGAATGTTCCATAATGTCAAAAACAGACATGCCTTAGAAGGTCTATAAAGAAAACAAGTACTCTAAATACTTAAATTGGTAAATTATGTTCATGAAGAAAAATAATTGGCACTTTAAGAAACAATTTATCATTATTACAAAACATACTATGAATCTAAGGGAATTAATAAATAAAGATCCCCAAATTCAGTACTTGTAATGATATAATTGCCTCTGTAGTCCACAGTACATTGTGTGTTGGTAAGTCTACCAGGAGCAAAGTTAACTTTCAATCCTGTTTCTAGAGAGAAGCAATATAAACTTTGGCTGTTTTGAAAATAAAAGTCTTATAAATAAAACCATGATTTACCTTAATTAAGTGTGACTCTTTTTGTTAGTCTCATAAAATTGTTGTCAACTCTTACCTAAGTCATCATGTGCAAATGGGGGAAATTGCTTAAAATGCCTGCAACATTTCAACATCTTAACAGGAGCAGTGGTATAAACATATAATATATATTATATATATAATATATATATATATTATAAATATATATAAAAATATGTTCCAATCGCTTGCCTTTAAGGAACTTAAAATACAGAGAGGAGCCTATTTCTGGGCTATCTAAGACAATAGAGAAACGAATCTGAAACCTGCCTCTATTACTGTGTGACTGAAAAGAAAGGGAAAAATCATTGGAGGACAATTACCACAGGATCTCGCACCTGAATCTATGCTGTCTCGCATTTTTCGTAGCTATTTCAAGTGATTAAGTATTGCTTCCTCAATTTGAAGATCTCTGTGGAATTGAAGCCAGAAATGGAAAGTAGGAATACAGCTTCTGCTTCTTTCTGACCTGTGAGTTTGGATAATCAATTTCTCTCAGCCTCAGTGTTCTCTACAAAGTGAGTTAGTACTTCCGTCTCCAGAGAGTGAAGATTAAATTAAGTGGAATAACGCGTGAAACACCCTCAACCATAACAGGTGCCCAATGACTGTTTAGCTGAGACAGTTTCATGGAGAGGGACACCTGTGGTCAGTCACAATTCAAAGTGTTTTGGAAACCAGGTAAGTGGGTAGAAATAAATACTTAATAATTTATATAAATATCCATATATACATGCTATAAATATCCATATATACATGCTATGTATTATTGTGCATTCATTTATTTCTCCATACGGTAAGTTAAAGCCCGTATTAAATTTTATTAATTTTACATAGTACATAATATTCATGGTCGTACATATTATATGTCAGCAGATTAATTTACATCCATTAGATATTATGGCCGCTCCATTAGATCACGAGCTTGATCACCATGCGCGTGAAACCAGGAACCCGCTCGGCAGGGATCCCTCCTCTCGCACCGGGCCCGTAAATCGTGGCCCATAGAAGTAGGTATATTGTATTAATATTAATAATAATAGAAGTAGGTATATAACCTGAGTTTTTCATATTAATATCATGTCTACCCTTATAAATAAATAGTCACATTTAATAAAATAGGCTAACAGGTAAAGAGCTTGGAATCATCACTCTGATACGTACAGTAAGAAGGAGCTAACAAACTGAAGATAGACATCTTTACGTGGACCCCTTAGAGAACTGAAGTCCCGGGCAAACCACCACCCTGAAATCTGGAGTGACAGATGAGGGCAGCTTACCTGGACATAAGCTGCTGGAGCCATAACCTGATAGGTAATTTTGATGAACTGCTGAAAGCTGAGTCTGGACTAGGATAAGAATGAGAATCGCTTAAGAAGTTGGGAGATTTCCTGCATACTTTCACCGGTTTTGCTGGAAGAAAGGCTCTTACAGTGAAGAACCAGGAAAAAATTCTCTTTTAGCTCTGACAGGAGGAAGGGGAAAGTAACCACATGATATCTGCTCAGGGAGATTACTAAAACTAAGGCACACCTGCATGGAAAAAGATTTTCCTAGAGCCTGATGTACCTGGGGGCAGGGGAGGTCAGTTATCTGACCCCAGGCCCCTCCAGCCTGCCTGTCTGACCCAGGGAAGAAGGGATGAAGTTAAAAACTACACTTTGCACCTGAAACTAACACTGTAAATCAACATTTACCGTGTAAATCAGCATGTACTAACTAACACTGTAAATCAACTATACTCCAATATAAAATAAAACATTAAATTAAAAAAAAACTGCTCTTTGAAGGTCACATTTCAGGAACACACGTTCATGAACAGACTGATGTTCAAGAATGAGTCCGAAGAATGTTTTCCTCTCCCACACTTTCCCGTCACACCCAGAGTGGATCACAGCTCAGAGAACAGCAGGAGGAAATCGCTCTCTGACTGGGTGGACTTGGGGAAGCCTAAAGTCAACAGGGCAGACAAAGACAAGGCCACTAGGGTACTTTGAGGATGCTGCACCTACAGACACAGCACAGCTACTATGAAAATCTCCCAGTATAATGGTTTAAGGGCAGTGCAAGAAACTCAGTATGGCTAGAAAATGTAGTCCTAAGTTTGCTGCTGGAAAAATAGAGGGCAGTTGTAATCACAGCAATGTTGCTTGAACTTTATGGGGAGCTGTTTAAAAATTCTCAGCACGGTTGTGTTATGCTCACATTCACCTCTTAGAAGATTTCTGTGACAGCTCTTTGGAAGATGAATCGGTGGTTACTCAGCCTGATGATTCTGGTGACCAGATAAGAAAAATGAGAGCTTCCACCAGGGCAGTAGTGACTGGGGTGGAGACCCGCGGAACACAAAGGCCTATGAAATGTAACCGGCCATATACCTAGTGAAGAAGTTTATGCATGAAATTAGGGCAACGGTGATATCTAGTACCAATCTTAAGAGTTTCTGGTTTGGATTACCATATAAATAATGGTACCAGTATGGAGGAAAGGAAATTTTAAAAAGAAATTGATTTGGAAGATGATGATTTCAATATTGGACCTAGCGAGTTCAGGTAACTTTAAGATAATTCCATGGAGACACCTAGGGAGCAATTGGATATGTGCTTCAAGAATTCTGAATTATTAGCGACAGCAATATGGAACACTGGTGGTAATAAAGCCATGCAAGATGATAAAGTTGCTCAGGAAAATTATGTCAAATTATATACTGGCCCTTAACGGTTGGACACAGGAAGTCAAAAGGGAAAGTGAGGGGCTTCCCTGGTGGCGCAGTGGTTGAGAGTCCACCTGCCGATGCAGGGGACACGGGTTCGTGCCCCAGTCGGGGAAGCTCCCACATGCCGCGGAGCGGCTGGGCCCGTGAGCCATGGCCGCTGGGCCTGCGCGTCCGGAGCCTGTGCTCCGCAACGGGAGAGGCCGCAGCGGTGAGAGGCCCGTGTACCAAAAAAAAAAAAAAAAAAAAAAAAGGGAAAGTGAGAAGGACAGTCCTGCAAGAAGACAAATATAAGCAAATGTGATGACAGGAAAGCTTGAAAAACAAGATAAGTTTGTGTATTAAATGGCCAACAATGTCAAAGCTTGTAGAAAGTCAAAGAATATAAGGGGAAAAAGTAGATCATCTCAGCAAAGTTGGAGAGTATTTTGCCGTGAATGTTCTACTTTTGCTAAAAAAAAATAATGAAAACTAAAGTGACTTATTCCATCATGTCTCTAGTCCTTTGGTCCTTTTAAACTACACTTTCAGAAGCCAGTGAATGTCCAAAATGCAACGCTGGCACACTCCATTCTTGGATATGTCCCTTTCTTTGGTGACAGTAAATTTTTTTAATCAAAATACTTTGATTAGATATTCAGAAGTTCATCTTCATATGAAGATGAAAAAGATCATTTTCATTGAGAAGCTAGGGTAAAGACAATCAAAAATAAAAACAAATGAGACTCAGAAGGAAGCCAGTCAGATATTTTTAATGTTGTTAGAGTGATGAACAGTAAGAGGTTGCATGTTTCAAAGACGGTCACAACGTTCTCCCCATTCCACAGGCTCTTACACGATGTGACTTTGACTGTCCTCTATGTCCCCTTCCCCCTTGAATCTGGGAGGGTTTGTGACTTATTGTAATCCATACAGCAGAAGTGACTGTGTGTGACTTACAGGGCTGGGTTAGACAAATCGATGCAGCTTTCACCCTGTTCACCTGACCACACATTCTTAGAGCTCTGAGCAAGAAGCCTGGGTTCCCTGAGACCACCATGCTGTAAGGAAGAAGCAACACGGGGGGCTCTTCATTCAACAACCCTAGTCTCCAATTCCTCCGGGTGCTGGCTAAAGACGTGCGAGTCAACAAGCTTTGGGGAAATCCCCAAGTCCCAAATTCCCAGCACTGAAGTGCTCTAGCTGAGCCCTAATACAAAACAGGGACAAGTCATCCAACTTCCACTTACTAATTCCTCACCCTGAGAATCCATAAGGATGCCTGGTGCCTGTTTTATTGCCTCTCACTTACAAATTCACTTTTTCTGCCTGTTCTCTTGCGGGGACAGGTCCTTGCCGTGCTCATCAGTTAGTTGCTCAACTGGCTATAACTCCGAGGAGTCTTTGACCAGAAAATTCCTTCTTCACTAAACCCTCTTGGACCTCCAACTCTGATATTCCACTGCACCCTGTTTGTAGCTCAATCCCCAAACTTACCACACTGCATTTTAGGTCTTTCCTTTTCCTTTTGACTATAAATCAAGGAATAACACAGTGCTTGACACATTTTCCTGGAAGAAGAATGAATGAGTGAACAAGTGAATGAAAGAACTTTTATTTATTCCACACTGCTAGAGTCTGTACCCCAAAACCAATGAGCTATAGATAATCCAATTACAGGAGAATGTAAGACCACCACTATATTATAAAACAAAGTATTTCAAGTATTTACTACAATGCATACAAATGTACACATGGAATTTGAAAGAAAAATAGTCACCATCTAAATACTGAACATCTGTTTCCATTATATGTATCATATGAGTGAGTTACTATTTAAATACAATTCTAGATTATACTTTTTAACGGAAATACAGAAGCATAGAACATTAAGACATGTTTATATTAGCAATTCACTACAGTTTATCCATGGAGTTAAAAAAAATTATACAATAAATGTTAAATGAATGATTCTTTTCCATGTTAATTTTAAATTCTAAAAATTTAAAGCAAAAGTTCTTTGGATATTTAATATAAAGAACATCACCTTAGGATGACTTATTGGGAGATATTGAAACTATAAAGTCTCAGTATTTTAGAGTAAGAAGATCACAGATCAAATGACTTTCCTTTTTGTTTTTTCTTTTCATCATGACTCTATTATATGTAAGATGGCCGAGTGAAATGGAAAGATAACCTGTTTACTTTTCTGTCATAAAGACCAGATTAGACTCCTAATTCTGGAACATAGTAGTAATGATATTGGAAATTTTATTTAACTGCTTGGGCTTTTTAATTACCTCACCTGACAGTCAGGTGTAGTAACACTGCCTGTATCAGGCTGTTATGAGAACTAAAGGGACAACTTAGGTAATGTGAACAGTGCCTGGTATGGAGTAGATACTTCCTGGAGTCAAAGAATTAGTCATTGGGCTGAAGGGGTAACAAGATAAATAGATATTGAAACTGACTTTTAGTGCCATTGGGGAAAATGAAGAATAATGAGATCTGTCCTACTCATCCCATAAGTTTGATTAAAATAATGATTAAATTAATAACGTATATGGTGGAGCTTGAAAACATAAGGTGGTCAGCTAACACAGAATAATAATATTTCAAAATAAAAGGATGCAGGCTCAAAGGCTTAAGTTGAATTTTTCCTAAATGAATTCTATACATCATAATTAAAATAATATTAATGATCATACTGATAATACGGGTTTGAAAGAGTCTATGAGGCACCACCCTTAAATCACTCTGAAGTCTTAACAAAGGTTTTGCAGCCATGCCCTTGGCTTTATCTTTACACCATGCTTGCCTGACACGGTATTTATCCTTCGCCCAAAAGTCACTTCTTAATTTCAGCATAATTTTCCATCTGGAGAGGCTAGGAATGAAGAACAATGTTAGTTTCAAACTGAGCAAGCCCTGGCTCCTTTGCATTGAACAGTTCTTTTTCTAGATTCTTTCTCTCTTCTCACATTTATCACAGACCCTGAAATGAAGCCAAGTGGTTCTCAGATCGCCATCCTGCCTGGGAATCTCTTTACCAGACCATAAGAATTTCTTAAATTTTCTCCATTACTGTAGTCAACAGTGCTGCAAAACTTTCTGCTACTACATAGCAAGGGTCCCCTTTTTGTTAGTGTTTAATATCATTGTCTGGTTTTCCTTTAAGTCTGTCCCAAAGCCTCTCTGAGGTCCATCAGGCTTCTTCTCACACCCTCCCCAAGGCTCTCTCATGAACAGAGCCCCTAACTCCCTTCCTGTTTCTGTTCTCCGTCTCATCCCAGAGCTAATGCCAATGCTTGGGCTCTTACAGCAGCAAATTCCTTCTAGGTACCAAACTATGTTCTGTTTCACCTTAAGACTAAGTGGCTTCGAACATCAAAAATCATCTTCTTGTCTATTAATCGGTTACGTGGACCAAACTTAGAGAATGTATCTTGTCTCTGCCCCATGAGGCATCTGCAGAAGCTGGGAACCTGGGGATGGTTTGACCCTAGGGATTGAAATCAACAAAGCGCTGCTCACATATGTCTGACAACTGATGTCGACCTCAGATGGGGCTCTGCATTAGTCAGTACAGCCTACTATAACAGAATGCCACAGACTGGGCTGGTTAAAGAACAGATATTTCTTTCTCCCAATTCTGATACTGGGAAGTACAAGATCAAGGTGCCAGCAGATCTGGCTCCTTGTGTGGGCCCTCTTCTGGTCTTCTCGCTGTGCCACATCATGGCAGAGACAGGAAGCCTTGGCATCTCTTCCTCTTCTTATAAGGGCACTAATCCCATCATGGAGGAATCCCCACCCCCCCCCACGACCTCATCTGAACCTAATTACCTTCCAAAGACCCCATCTCCAAATATCATCACATTGGGGATTAGGGTTTCAATGTCCCGATTTGGGGGGACACAAACATTCAGACCATAACAGGCTATCAGCCAGAATACTTACACATCATGTCTCCAAGTTGCTACTTGGCTTCCTCACAGTATGATGACTGGGTTCCAAAAATGAGAGTCCCGAGAGAACACAGCCAGAGTTCATGTCACTTGTATGACCTCGCTTTGTACCTCACTTTGCATCACTTTCACCATAGGCTCTCCTTTGGGGCAGCCCCTAAGTTCCACCTAAAGGGATGGAATGCACTCACTAAATGAGAACAGGTTGACATCATACAGTAAGAAGGGAGTGTGGAATGGGGTATATTGTGGTTCCAACTTTGGAAAACATGATCTACCACAGTTGCCAAGGTCCCCTTTTACATACGGTAAGAAATGATGAGCCTTAACACAACGTGAAAATTTCTAAGAAAGAATTCTATCCTACAAATATAAAGAATACACTCTCATAAATAGTTCTAATTTATCTTGAAATATATATATATAGAAATAATCAAGGAAGTGGCAACATGCATCCCATAGGATTTCAGAATTGCTATGGACTAGCAGCTGTTGTCTGTCTTCTGTTCTCCCCCCTCTAGAATAGGAGTGTTGAAAAGTCCTTATCTTATGCCTGGGCCACCACTGAATATTGGTTGGAGGTGGGGGAGGCTGGGGTAGATAACTTATCTCTTTAGTTCACAGGTCTTCAGACTGAAAGGACATACTCGAGTAGCAGTACCAAGGACCTGTACCCAAAGAGCATCACTGACACCTGAAGACAATCGAGATGATACAATTGTAGACTTCAACCTGACATCATAAGGGCATGAACCTTGAGGTTCTCAGGCCGAGTTCAAGTGTATGTATTCTGCATGTGAGAGGGGAATGGATTGTTGTGGCCCAAGGGCAGACTGTGGCAGACTGTATTTTTCAAAGAGGTCCTGCACGAGATCTCTCATCTCACATGCTTCTCTTAACATGTTAAGTTTCTTGGGACTTCGCTGGTGGTGCAGTGGTTACAGTCCACCCGCCAATGCAGGGGACACAGGTTCAAGCCCTGGTCTGGGAAGATCCCACATGACGCAGAGCAACTAAGCCCATGAGCCACAACTACTGAGCCCATGTGCCACAACTACTGAGCCCATGTGCCACAACTGCTTAAGCCTGCGTGCCACAACTACTGAAGCCTGCGTGCCTAGACACCATGCTCCACAACAAGAGAACCCACTGCAATGAGAAGCCCGCACACCGCAATGGAGAGTAGCCCCCATTTGCCACAAGTAGAGAAAGCTCACGCACAGTGAGTAGTGGGTACTATGTCCCTTCCCATTAAATCTGGGCGGAGCTTTGTGAGTAGAGTAGAAGGGATGCTATGTGACTTCCAAGGCTAGGTCATAAGAAAGCCATACTCATCCACGTTACCTCCTTGTGATACTCATTTGGGAACCCAGAAAACATACTGTCAGGAAGCCAAGTAGCCACATGACGAGAACATGTGCAGGTGCTCCTACAGACAGCCTCAGATGAAGTCCCAGCTGACATCCAGCCTCCACTATTAGGCCACATATCCATTCAAGGATTCTAGTCCCAGCTGTCAAATAACACCCACCTTCGGGCTGGCCTAGCTGATACATGTGGGGAAGATGTGAACTATCCACTTGGAGCCCTGATCATACCGCACAATGGCATACAAAATAATCACTGTTGCTTTCACACTCTTGAGGCTTGTGATGTCCCATTATGCAATAATAGATAAATAGAACAGGGAATATCAGCTAACACAAATAAACTGTTGATTTTAACACAGATGCTTCCTTACATCCTCCCATCGAACTGGAATTTCTTAATTCTTATTGATATTATTATCTAGTGTATTTTAATGAACTAAACTGTGTTATTATAGAATAGTGTTACAGTGTTATTATAGAATCATATTAGGAACGTCATTTGGAAACGCTTTTCTTTTTCATGTATATAATCTTAACTTCAGTAAATAAATCTAGACTGGAAGACTTTTTTCATGGTTTGGTTTACATCGTTTTGTCCTGAGAGAATTAATGTCAAAACATATATTTAAAAATACACAGTAGCAACCCAAAGTATAAGTAGTGCAATCTACTCTAAAATATGTAATTGTATATGATATATAGGTTATATGTATAATGTAACGTATAATAATATAACATTATCTCATATGAATATATTTCATGCTCTTATTCTGGACATCAAATTTTGTTTCTTTTTTTTTCTTTCTCTTCATCCATTCTTTCAGCTGCCAAGCATTTCCAAAAATTGTTCAATTTCAGATCATACTGCCAGCTGCATACTTTTCTGCCTTACTAATTTGCAGACATCACTTACTTGATAACACTTCACACAGCTGTCTACCCCAAGCTTAAATGACTTTCTGATTTCTGAACAAGAAGTGGCTACACAAATAATGACTTCAGACCAAGGTCCTTGGCAGTATGATTTCATCCACCAGGCCTGGCACAGAGAAAAGTTAAGAAAAATGGGTTTTTAATTTCTATTAAGTGTCTACATCTTTTCCTATCAAGTGAAAAAGACAATTAAAAGACTTGCTATAGAGCATGTCACACACATAGATCCTAGTGTCCTTTCTCTAATTTTTCTTCCCTTGTGGTTTATCATACAGGAAGGCTTTTCTTTTTTTCTTCTTTGACTTATTTTTTTCCCCATTATAGTGTCACTATGATTCTGGCAATGTTTCTCTTCTTTGTTGTAACCAAAATACAACATGTCCTTCAGACAGCCCTTAATTGTAATCAGATTGAAAAAGTGATCAGAAACCTGGGACTAATGTCCTTGACATGGCAAGGCTCAATTATATTAATCTTTTTACCATATCCCGGGCCTCGTTTCTGATACATCTTGCATGGGAAGTTATTAACTGAAAAATTAAAGTGCTAAAAAAGTTTAAATGCTTATCATGAAAAGGCCAATAATAATAATAATATGATAACATCAGCATGAACAACACAAAACAATTGATAAAACTCAGAGAATCTAATGGGATTGGAATTATAGCAGGGTGAATAGTCACAATTTCTTTGCCATTAAGCAAACAAACACACAAGAGAACTAAGGTCTTTCTATCATATATGCTGACAAAATATACTGACCAGTAAATGTTTTAGAAAAAAATACTTTATGAGTAAAAAAAGATAAAATGTTTATAAAATCTTGGGAGCAGGAAAGGAGGTGGGCATTTCAGAATTTATTGTCTGTTTACCAGCTTGTGCTGTTCTGACATCATATGAATCTGAAATTGTAAAGTGAATTTCATGTAAACAATACAAGATGATTCCAGGTTAGATTAGAGACAAAGATGTACCATCAGATGAGATGAATAGTTAATTTCTAACTTTCTCCATTAAGTTTTGCCAAATATTAGCATTACGATATATTATCTCAAGTTTCTTTAATTCTTTTATTTTTACCAGGTTTATTATAAGTTATACTAATAAATATGCTGTAAAGTGTAGTTACGGCTAAAAGGAATAATAGCAAATACCACTGATAACCTCTTCTCCCAGAAGTCTTTTTATCAACTTTTTACTCAACGTAACTAAATAAAACCTAGAAAAATAATTCATGGAAACCTTGCAAAGGAACTTGAAAAAAAAATATTTTTTTTAAGTGAGTAGGCTGACTCTCAAAGTGCATTTAAAATTCAGTCCATTGCATTCTCAATAATATCTTAACTACGGGGCAATTATAGTTCTCTCCTAAATCTTCTGACTTTTTGCAATGGGAATATTAAGCAAAATTGTAAATAGGTCTCAAAATTGGATTGCACTTTATCCTGCTCTCTAGACCAAAACCAAGATGAGCTGAGCTTGCCAATCAGAGTACTCTATGAATATGAGAATATGTTATCAAAATAAGAGAAGAAAAGGAAACAATTTGTCTTTTCAAGGACTAAAGACTATGCAAATGGCTTTCAACTGCCCCTTTTTGATAGACATACAAGGGAAGGGAGGGGTCTCAGGAGCAGAATTCGGAGGTGGGTTATTATTCCAATTCAAGAATGGTGTTTCCAGCTCCATTATGTCCATCTTTGGGTGCAGAAGAGCTGCCTAACAACCACTTTTCTTTCTCAAAAGTAGAAGAAAAACTGTTCAGGGCTTGGTGAATATGACTTTTCTCTGTTGGTATTCTTCTTTGAAATTGCAAGCAACTTTAGTGTAAAAGACACCCAAATCTATACACATCTGGATTTTTTTTTTCTTACCACTTTTGACTTTATAAATAAATATAAGAAATACCTTTCAGTCTCTACTACATTTCTCAAACCAGACTAAGAAGCAGGCAGTCCTGCCCTAATCCCACCTTGATAATTTGTCTTCCATGACATTTATAGTATTTATTGCAGTCACTTACTTCTTGAAAATTATCCATCCCCTGTGCCCTAGTTCTGAGATAACAAACACCGTACCTTGTATTTTGTATTACAAACTGGGAGAGTGAATCTCTACTTTTTGCCTTTGGCCGTTTTGCCTTATGGCTTGTCACAGTAAGCAGTTATTTTATTTGCGTGTTTATTTTTCCTCCACACGTATGTAAGTTGTATGAGGTAAGGGAGCTTTGTCTTTTTCATAGCCGCCTCCCCAGAAATTAGAACAATGCCTAACAGAGGGTAAACAATCAGTAAATATTTGTAAAATTAGTGAAAAAATAAATTGTTGAATGGATAGATGTACTAAACTCATAATTCATAATAAATGAATAAAGTATAATGTAATGCCTCAGGATCCCAGCCTTCAAATGCCTTACAATAATTATTTTAAGAATATTACCAATTAACAAAAGAATTAACATGTTTTAATGTATAATTTTTAAGAATAAACCTGGACCATGCAAATATCATTCCTAATGTTCATACTGTTTTTTTAAACCAGTTTTTAAAATTGCAGTATAGTTAATTTACAATGTCGTGCTAGTTTCAGGTGTACAGAAGTTATTCAGATTCAGATTCTTTTCCATTATAGGTTATTACAAGATATTGAATATAGTTCTCTGTCTTGGACGTGGGTCCTTGTTGTTTATCTATTTTATATATAGTGGTGTGAGATTTATATTGTTTGGTGAAATATTGTAATTGGATGGATTTGGTAGAAAAAGACATACAAAAATTCTTAAACCATCAGTCTGCAACAGTGAAGGCTTCAAGGGGATTCTGAAAATTGTCTATGCCTACCTGGGGTGATAAAAGATAGACTTATTCATCAGGTATTAGTATGCTGATTGTAATAATAAAGAGGTTAATTTTATGATTTGAATGATCCATAATTAAGGTAACATAAAACTAATTTTCCCAACGGGTAGTAAATTGTTATTATGAGATATCCAACAAGATGTAACTTTATGAATTGCGCTCAAGTAGAGTTTAGGTCTATTCATATATGCGTTTCAGAGCCTCTCTTGAAATTGTATAAACTCAAGCATTTCACTTTGATGGAATATTCCCTCAGAATGTTATTGAACCACTGGATTAATTTAAGTAGTATTTTGACCTGGTTTGTCATTCATTCTGTTTTTAAAAACTTTTTAATGGAGGTATTAAAAATATCAATTTTTCTAAAACCTATATTATTTCCCATGCATCTCATCTGTTAACTTGTAAATCACTGTAAAAGGAAACACTATCTTTTAAGTGTACTCAGAATTTTAAATAATGCATTAGGAAAAAAAGTTTATTTTTAACTGAAAGAATTTAAAACTTTAATCTTAGTTAATTTAGGAAATAAGAATATAAGATTAATTGCACATGAATTTAAAAAACTAAACAGATCCATTAATAATGAAATTTATGTTGAAAAAGTCATGAATCTACCTTCTACTTGGTACTAAATAAACATAGAACATCCTATGGGAAATTCGAGTAGGCTCCAGGGAATGGGATCTTCAAATAAATACTTACACAAGTCATTTCCAAGACTATTTAGGAAAAAAAAAAATAGAATAAAAGAAATCAACTTTAAAGTTTTCTATCAGCCTCAAGATTCATGTTATTCAAGATCTGATAATGTTACAGTGACGCCCATGCAAGCAGTTAACTGTTATGAAAAGACAAGGCATCATCTAATTAGCCATGAGGAAGGCCCATGTGGAGGGAAGGAGATAACTTTTCTTTCCATAGCATGAAATTGTAGACCTCAGGTCATCCGAATGACATCTTTTATTACTGCTGAATATAGAAATACACAGGCTGCCCCTGGAGAGCTGAGCTATGGATTATTCTATCTGAGAATTAGGCAATCACTCACTTTAAAGCATTGCTCTAGCTTTGTATCAACAAGACTTCATTACTTCTGCTGGTACTAGGAAAACACAGCTACTGCTCAGGGTTAATACATATTTTTGTTATACACCAAATTTCCTGCCATTGATTTGTCTTTACAGTCATTTTAAGTTACAAATGTAATCTACTTTCACTGTACCTAAGTTGTCAGCTCAACTGAAAAAGTATTTTACAAAATAGTACATCACTCATAGAGAGTGTGTTATAGTCTCAAAAATGAAGAAACATATCTTTTTAAGTTCATTAAAACTAATGTTAAGAAACTCACTGAATTGTCCTGGACAGGGTCAAGTTATATTCTTATAGTACTAACTATGTTTATCAAGTGAAAGTTGTTCTGACATATGCCATAAATGGTAGCCCACTAAAGTGCTGGAATTATTTACAAGGGAATACCTGGGAAGAAATTCAATGTCATGATAAGTTGTTACCTTCTGAGGGAAAATTCTCATGACTCAGTTTTGATAATGCATGAAATTCGATCAGCAGCATTTATCAAAATAATTTGATAACTTGTGATAAGGAAAATAATAATTTGCAGCCATTGCCTTTTATTCCTAAGTATTCCCATAATGGTTGTAATGAGGACACACGTTTCTAAAAGTATGAAACCCTTGCTCTAGTTAACATAAGGCAACAACAACAGTCGATTTTGTTTTTTGATAAACTTAAAGCAGTAAAGATTTTTTTTTTTTTTTTTTTTTTTTTTTTTGCGGTACGCGGGCCTCTCACTGTTGTGGCCTCTCCCGTTGCGGAGCACAGGCTCCGGGCGCGCAGGCTCGGCGGCCATGGTTCACGGACCCAGCCGCTCCGCGGTATGTGGGATCTTCCTGGACCGGGGCACGAACCCGTGTCCCCTGCATCGGCAGGTGGACTCTCAACCACTGCGCCACCAGGGAAGCCCAGTAAAGATTTTTAATTTAACTTCCTTTAATGCTAGAAAGATAAACTGTAGTACAGAAAAAATAATTCAGGAATAAATTTTAACAGAGAATCTAAACTGAACTCGGAAATGGAGAAAAATAAGAACTATGCATTTATTCGACACGGGGCACACTTGAAATGTTAGTGGTCATTTCAGGGCAACTGGAATTTAGGCTGTTGATAAACTCAGACATATTTTTCAAACACCCAGCCCTCTGGCAACATACGTTTGACTTAATGAATTTAGACAAGTCTGTGTTAGTGAGCAATGTCCTATTCAATTTATATATAATTGTAATGTAAATAAATTCTTAACTGGAGCCACCCTTTGATAAAGCGGTTTTGGTAATAAAAAATCATCAGTTTGAGCCAGGGATAATTAACTATCCCTAAGAATGGATTAATTTTCATAAGACATAAGTTGTTTTTTTTTTTTTTATAAAATGGAACAGGCTAGGAACAGAGAAGATTCTGTCATAATTTTCCAATATTCCTTCTTAACATGCCTTATGTACATTTTATTTCATTTCATTTTTTTCTACCATTATAAGCGTGCAAAATATGAGTGGCTCTTCTTGCTTCTGTACACAAAAAGCCAACACACTCCTGAACACTGGATGCAGCTTGTGAAGTGACATTTATTAATGTGAGTTTTACAGATGAGGAAACTAAGATTTCAAGAGAGAGTAAGAAAATAACCTAAGGTCTAAAAGCTAAAAAATGATGGAGATAGGACTCAAGGGGGTCTAATTACAGACACTTTCTTCTACGCTTCATATGGAATCCCACATAAACCACAGCAAGGGAGGATGTCATGTCAATAGCAATGTATTTGTAAAATACAAATAAAATGTGTAACATTTGTAGTACTAGCTCTAACAATAGCTCTCTCTTCTTGACTCCCTAACATGTACCCTGTCTTGCATATTTGCATTTCCAATAATCACAGCAGCCTTGCAAGATTGTCATATCTATTTTGCAGAAGATGATAACAGACTCAGACAGGCAAGGCCAAATGGTCAAATTCACGATGTGACTTTGAGTCTAAAGCTCATGTTTCTACCATTGTAGCACAACTAGGCAAAGAAATGATTTCATAGCATCGCCAATTAAACTGTTTTCACAGCATTCAGAGAAAACGTCTATTTCTTTCCATCATTTTTAATGGTTAGTTATTAGATGATCTCTAGGTAAGCACACAAATGGCTCAATACAATTTCTTTATTAAGACCCACAACCCCATACAGCCATTTTGTCTAATTCCGTTTTTGGAACAAACAAATCAGATGAGTTGTTTGTAATTTAATTAATGTCTGGACTATTGATTAATAAACATTACATCATATACTGCTTATCAGATCACATGTAGAATAATCCTGCATTATTGACATTTGGGGCCAGATAATTTTTTGTTGTCAGGGCTGTTCTGTGCATTGTAGGGTGTTGAGTAGCATCCCTAGCTGCTACCTGCCAGATGGCGTTCCTCCCAAAGCTGCCTACAGTTGAGAACCACTACGTTACTTACTTGTCAGTCCTGTGACACCAATGGAAACTTAGAATCTATAATACTCATAACCTAATTTCTCTATTTCCTAGTTAGGACTAGGTGTTCTTGGAATTGAGTCACACTAGCAATATCTCTACTGTCACCATTAAGTTATGGTGACTAAAGAAGTCTACCTCTTTTTCTTGGCATCGCTGGTGAAAATCAGTCAATATTTTAAAGAGTCGGAAATCGTAGGCTAAAACCATAGCTCATTTGTCTTTTTCATCTACCTTGGCTCAAGACTCAAATTCCCACAAAGCGGATGTTTAATATATATTTTTTGTTCTTGATGGTGAATTTAACTGCATATATGGATATGACCTGATTGGAAAACTTTAGAAATTTGACATAAACTTTCAGTAACTGATGAAATTAAGAAGCCAAGGAATCCATGAGGTGCTTTTTCAGGAACTATTACCTCCCAATCTGTTTGATTCAAAGAACAGGTGCACTGGTCATTCACATTTTAAATGAAGAATCTCTTACTCTTGCTTAATGAATAAATTAATCAGTTAACATAAAAACGGGTTAGGATAGCAAATCATATACCACCATATAGAGTCAAGAGTAAGACATGTAAAATATGGACTATCTCATCATTTTTGAAATTCATGGTTTTCTACTTGTCATTAGTTTTCCATTTCTGCTCTAATATATTCAGTAGCACATGGCCAAAATGGTGGATCTTATATGAATTGCTTGGGAAAGGGAACCCTCCCCGCAACATTTTTTCATTAAATTTCCCATTCTGGGCACCATTTTTCAGGATTATTTTTTCAAAAAGATCATTTGAGTGTCAGTGCCATGGGTTCCACAGTAAGTTGCATACTCCTTTAAGCCTCTCTCATGTGGATGTCTCAACACGCCACTGTTTCAATAATCACCAAACAGGGTGGAGAAACTCCCCGTAACACATACTACTCTCACTCTGTACACTTGCTTTGGAAGAGTCTGTTGCTACTCGCTGTAACCATTCACTTCCATTTCTTCATACCCTAATTAGCTTCAGGATTCTAATTCTTCTTTAGACCCTTAAGATTAAGTTGCCAGAGAACAAGAAAAAACTAGGATGGTTTAGTCTCCTAGTTTTTTCCATCATCCTAATAAAGAATTTTTTATAAATATTACAAAGGTGACAAACACCAATTGTAGTTAAACTTGAAATGGTCTCTATACAGTAATGAAAAATAGGCAGCTGATTTATAAATTTAGTTTTAATTATGTAATTATATAGCCATACTCTGCACAAACCACCAATCTTTTGAATCCTCCCACCTTTTTTTGGTAGATTACTATTGAGCTACTTTATGTTTTAGAGTCTAATAATAAAGATAAAATAGCTAAGGAATGCATATTATATCTTATCTGGAAACAAAGGAGTCTGTTTCTACTTATCAGCAACTAGAAATTTGTGGCCTAAGAAAATATGTATGTGCTAAGCACACATGGAGACGGATACCCAAATTTAATTTAAATACTTGGCAAGTACCAGGAATCACTGCCTGGCTGATAGACACTTCAGATGTTTTACAGTCTGCTCAGCGTCTTTCTTCTATATTTTCAGATTGAGTCCAGCAAAAAATGGTTTACAATGAGCATACCTACTATGTCCAAAACATTCTTTCATTTATTATAAATAGCAGTGAATCTCTGGGAGCTGTCTTGTGGTAGCAAAATCTTGCTGATGTTAAGGGGGAAAAAGACATTTTTGGTTTGATGGTCTTCAAAAAAAGAAAAAAAAGACATAATTTGAGTTGGCATACCCATTCTAGTTATGCCCGTTTTTTTTGCATTATGCATTTTATTTCTATATAGTTTCCCTTTTTTCACATAAATAAAACTAAATTGGCATCAGTAAGCATTTTTAAGTTACTGGAAAGACCACAGTTTAGGTGGTGGTTATAAGAGTGTTTTACAAGTTTTCCAAATATTGTATTAAAAATGATAATTAGATTGTATTTTATCTGCTTTCAAACTGAAATTACAGGACAGCACCTACATTTAAATGTTTAAGACCACCAACATGGTCATACTCTATCCTGTCAGGTGAATTCGTTTTTACGTGCACTCTGAATATAGTTCCTTCTATCATCTCTGCAAATATCTGAACTGTTAGCAAATGCGTCATTCATTAGAAAACTTGTAACTCTGCCATGGGTTTTTCTTTTTTAGCCCTACATATATTTGCTCATGTAAAGTTGGTACAGGTGACTATACTGATACATCACATGTGGGCCATGCTCTATTAAACATCAAGTGAGGATGACGTTCACTACCTGGCCTTTGATCTTCACGTGTGCACATTTCTGAGCAAGCATCAAGTGGGCCTCAGCAACATGGCAAAGTACTGAAGGCAGCTTTTGCTTTAAGTTTGGATTGATTCTCGGTCTTTCGTTTTATATTTACTTACACATTTACTTCATTTTATAGTTACTTATTATACTTACTTCATTATATATATATATATATATATATAAATATCAATATATTTATATTTACAAATACTTGGAGCAGTTTTTAGATCTCTTAGCCATAACACTTTGACACGAAATATCCTATTATTCCTTTTTAAGTCTTTCAGATTATAGGCATTCAAAATGGCCCTGAGATTGTTAAGCAAGTTAATAAAAAAAAAATAGTTACCGGACTTGCCTGGTGGCACAGTGGTTAAGAATCCGCCTGCCAATTCAGGGGACACAGATTCGAGCCCTGGTCCAGGAAGGTCTCACATGCCGTGGAGCAACTAAGCCCCTGTGCCACAACTACTGAGCCTGTGCTCTAGAGCCTGCGAGCCACAACTACTGAGCCCACGTGCCACAACTACTGAAGCCCGTGTGCCTAGAGCCCGTGCTCTGCAACGAGAAGCCACCTCAATGAGAAGCCGGCACGCCGCAACGAAGAGTAGCCCCGGCTCGCCGTGACTAGAGAAAGCCCGTGCACAGCAATGAAGACCCAACACAGCCAAAAGTAAATAAACAAAACAAAACAAAAAAAATTTATATATAAAAAGATAGTTACCAGTAGTGACTACTTGCACGTGGAAATCAAGATCCTTCCCATCTTATACGATCAAAACCAAAGAAGAAAAGGCTTAAATGTTTGCCAAAAATATTTAAAGCAGAGGCACAGCTGGGGTCAACACTGGCAACTATCACAGGTGTAGAGTGTGGGGAGCAACTGAACAGAAGAAAAAGCACAATAGGCAGAAAACGTCAAGAATTATTTCAAAATATTGGCCACGGTTAAGGCAGTGACATTTTCTTAAATGTTATCTCTCAAAATTTTGGGAGCATTTATCATGTTCCTAAAAGGTAGGTAAAAGACAGAATATTTCAAGATTTTAACTATGCAGAAAATGAGATTTTGTTTCAGTTTCATACCAAGTGTTTCCTTAGATAAAAATTAGTCAAAACTGGAAATTTTCCATTTGAATATCTTGGAAAATGTCTTAGAGAAAAATCAGAATTGTATTTTTAATTCCAAAGTTATTGAAATATATACTTTCTTTAGACCTTGTCTTTAAAAAAAAATCTAAGAGATGTGAAGTGCAATAAACTCAGAAACTGCACCTCAAAAACAGAAGTAACCATTAGCTTCATGAGATCATGAAAAGGAGTTTAGTAAAGTTCCAAAGCTGCGTCCATCTGAAAATGATTTCTTGTTATTGTAGGAATAACTTTAAGTTCATTTCAAAGACAGTTAAATCCAATTTAGGTGTTGCCAAAGTGTAAGACTCTATAGTCTAAAAATTAACTGATCAAGTATTTTTCAAAAATTAAAATATTGTAGGAGTCAGTCCTTCAGTCTGTTTGTAAGGGAAGACATCCAAGAGTTTCCCCAGGGCTTCTATATCATCAGTAAAATCTAGAAGGTTAAAAATCAGCCATGTGCCCTGGCTATGTCTCCTTAATTTTGACAAGGGCATTTCCACTGGCCCTCTACTCAGCCCTCTACCCTTCTAAGATAAGACCAGAACGGTTTAACTTCATGTTCTTCGGGATTTTAAAATCTCTACGAGGGATAGCATCTTCAGAATTGACTGGAGGTTGCCATCCATTTAGACTGAAGCTATTTAGCTGTTGAGGGGTCTTTTAAATTAACAGCATCGACAGCAAAACACGCTGTTAACAATGCTGAGCTCCTGACTATACCAGAGAAGTATAAAATATTTGGTGTAAAATCTGTATCAAAGAACTATTGTGATAAGCTTTCTAGGGAATTATACAAGGGAACTAGTATATACATAGTTTGCAATTAAACTTAAAATCTCGTTAATTCCTCAAAATAAAAAATCAAGACTCTGCCTCGAACTTTTCACATTACTTGATTATCTGATATCCTGGAAAAGGCAGAACAAGGGAGACAATAAAAAGATCAGTGGTTTGGGGGGAACAGGGAGGTGAACAGGCAAAGCACAGAGGATATTTAGGGCTGTGAAAATAATCTCTGTGATACCACAGTGATGGATATATGTCATTATACATTTGTCCAAACCCACAGAATGTACAGCACCAAGGGTGAATCCTAAGTAAACTATGAGCTTTAGATAATTATGACGTCAATGTAGGTTCAAATTTGGTAAAAAAAGGTACCACTCTGATGGGTGATGAGGGTAACGGGGAGGCTGTACATGTGCAGGGACAGGGCAGAGAGAGGAACTCCCTGTAGCTTCCTCTCAATTATGTTGTAAACCTAGAACTGCTCTAAAAAATAAAGTCTTAATAACAAAAAGACTAAATGCCATAGAAAAAGGCGTGACAGTAAAGGGCAAATTATCAATGAACAAGAATATATCTCCTTTTCTGGGAAACAAAAAGCTAAAACACAATATTATAAATCAACTATACTCCAATATAATTTTTTTAAAAAGGCAAAGATACAAGGGAAAAAGATAAAACAGTCTGAGAGTAATCTGACCTCCTTGAAAGATGACCATACAATATTAAGTCACAAAGGAATTGAAACTGAAGGCAACAATATACAATGTTCAACAATTAGCAATTAAAGGGCACAATAAAAATGGCATCACTTTATCATCTTTCATTGTATGAAAACACTAATACCAAACATCAAAGAGTCACATAAACTATTAATAATGCCCTTAAATGGACTGATGAGCAGTGTAAACAAAGGTATCTGCGGCACCTAATTCTAAGAGTGCTGCCTGATTTCTCTCACAGGGCCCCGCTCCAGTCAATTCTAGAAAGAAATTCTTAGTTCTCTGGCAGAGATCATGTACTGAACCTCGTGGTCCCTTTTAAATAAACAAGGTGCTTATGTGTCATTGTTCACACTGTGTAGGAGCAATTGAAAATCAAGAAGGCCAAAGAAAGAGTTGGGAAGAAATATTCCCATAAAATGAATTCTCTATTGTGCCATAATCTTCTGAAAAATGAACTAGCCTAACATTCGAGGTGGAGATCATGAGGAAAAAGAATGGGGTTTGGAATTAGGAAGGTTGGAGAAAGAAGCACAGAGCTGATCTTCCTGAATCAGAGCCCTTTTCAAAGCCAGCTCACCTATTGGCACATTCTTAGGTCCAACATTATGAGAATTAAAAAAAATAATCATCAAAATCAGTAACATCTAAGCGATAGGGTAAGTACAGAGAACAATGAGGTGAGAGAAAGCTGATCCAGTTCTAAAGCTGAGCTCCTGGAGAAGAGGAAAGTTACAAGAACTTAAGAGGAAGCATAAGAAGAAAGTGTATTACTCAGTGCTGTTAATTTCCTCGGTATTGTGTCAATGCCAACTGTACATCTACACTAAAACTGCATTCTGACCACACCAGACTATCCACTTTACTGAAGAGTTTAATTTATAATGTGGGTTTCTGTGACGTTTACAATTTCTGGAAGCCCACAGTAGAGAACTTTGTATTCTTGCTTTCTATATCAAGTAGAAACATACATATGCATACATATATTATATATTCATATTCTGTACATCAAGTAAAAACTGCATACATATTTATTAAGTTTCTCATATATACATGAAATAAATATGCATAATACACATATTTGGCCTTTTAATAGTATTTTTGCCTCGTTAGTTCAAACACCATTGTTAAGAGTCCTTCCTTGACCTCACTATTTTAAAATGAAACCATCCATCCCCATCCTGGTTTTTTTTTTTTTCTGTATTTTCTCATTAAGAGAACGAGGAGAAATAGAAGAAGGAGGTAAGAGGAGAAAAAAAAATTAAAAAGCTGATCATCCCTGACTCTCTGTTTTCTGGCTATTTAAAATACATACCAGAAAGTGTTGTAGCATGCAGTTTATAGAGATATTTTGTCCAAATTCATTAACATTGTATTTAATCTCTATGAGTAGTACTTTAAATTTTATGATCTCGACTTAATTTTAAAAGGTAAATCATAGGGCTTCCCTGGTGGCGCAGTGGTTGAGAGTCCGCCTGCCGATGCAGGGGACGCGGGTTCGTGCCCCGGTCCGGGAAGATCCCACATGCCGCGGAGCGGCTGGGCCCGGGAGCCATGGCCGCTGGGCCTGCGCGTCCGGAGCCTGTGCTCCGCAACGGGAGAGGCCACAGCAGTGAGAGGCCCGCGTACCGCAAAAAAAAAAAAAAGGTAAATCATAAATGTTTAAGACGAACACCTAAACTGTATTTATAGCTTTGCAAATAACTGCTATGGTAGTCACAAAAACACACCCTTCTCCATGGAGAAAAATCAAGGAGACAGCATTTTTTAAAGGAGGACAGGAAAGTGTATTTTAATGGGTTAAATCACTCACCTAACTTTGATAGATCTACTCTTATGGATCAAACTTCTGATCTTCAAGAATATTACTTTGCTTTCCTAATTCATACCTGTTTCCTATCCAATTGCCAGGTTTTCTAAATGAAAGGATTGTGAGGGTTTCCACACTGTTTTGAAAGTAGAGGTAATGATGCATCTCCTCCAGCATCTAAAAAGTGGCCTATAACCTAATTGGAAACTCTTGCATAGAGGAATTTCCTTTAAATAGTAATGAGCGGAAAATCATTTCCCCCCCTTGAACAACTGTAGAGTGTTAGCAAGAATAGTTTCACTTTATTTTCCCAAAATTTGCGTCAAGTGCTAATCAGATTACAAATTTCAATGATAAAATCAAGCTAAAGGGAAAACTTGAAAAAAGAATGCAAGAACAGTCTAACCAGTGAACAAATAGCCTTAGCCTTAAAATTATTATTTTTATAATGAGTCTACAAAAGAATATTCAGTTTTTCCATGAATCATAGCTGCGAGGGCCTTACCTCTCTAAGGGAGATTAGACAACACAGTCTAATTAATTCCATAACTGCTGGAGGACAAAACCAGAGTATAGGTAATGCATTAATTTGACTCTGCTTTTAAAGACACTAAGAAACATTTTTTAAGCCAAAAAGGAAGCTTTTGTTGTTGTTGTACTGTAGTTCATTACTTCGGGAATTTACTGATAGAATAATTTTGCTATTTTCAGCTTGTTCTTACGTGCTTCTTTCCTGAATGCCTAGGTAGGCACAGAAAATACCTTTTAAAGCTTGGGATGTTGCCATTTCCTGTAAATGGAGCCACATAACGGTGTGAGGTCTAAAGGTTTGTTTCTTTTAAATTTTGACGGCTTACGTTACACTAGTCAGACTAAAACCAACAGAAAAGCAAAGGGAAGGGGGAGGGACTTCTGGTCACCCTCCTCTCTCCTGAAGCCGAGTAGAGGCTTCCAGAGTTCCCATCAAGGATTTCTGAGCCTCAGGCATCATTTTCTATGTAGAAGAGTCTTGTTAGATTGAGAAAGAGCGTAGAGTATCCCCCAAAGTTCTTGCCTTCTGTCCTAATGTCTTGTACTTCCTTCATGACCCTTGTTATTGCTGTGACTTCCCTCTTTTCTTGGTAGGTTTGATGGAGGCTGGGAATTATTACTTGACATTGTTGATGCTGCTATATCAGTTCTCACCAATCCCCGTAAGAATGCCTGTGCATCTACTGAGACTCACTTAGCAAGCAGAGCAGGACCCAGTCAACAAGCATCCCCAGGGAACCGCAATATACTTGCCCATTCTTTATCCGGCGTAACTCAATACTCTGTGCTTCCCAATTCTCGCCATGCTTTCTCCCTCCCTTTCATTTTTCCTTCTTTGAATAAGCACCTGGAAATTACTTACTCGTTTTTAAATCTCCTGTTCTTGGAAGTGAGAAAACTAAGTGTTTCAGTTATGGTTTACATTCTTTCTTGTTCTCGTTTCATATCGAATCGAAGTTTTACTACATATACTACTGCTAAATATACTCACTCTACTTGGATATGTTATATATACTTAATTTACTCAAGCAAAGGGTATTGCTAAATATACTTACATTGTTTATTTATCAGTTGCCTATAATATACCGGGCATTGTTTTAAGACCTCCGGTTTGAGAGCATGTCTTTCAATGTCGGTATCTCCAAGATCTAGAATTGAGCAAAGACACTATAAAGTACTCAGGAAATATTTGCAGAATGAGCTACTACAGATTGTGTGGCCAGCACGCCTGTGCAGCTTCTAGCAATGGTTTCTTTCTTTCTAGATAAGATTCAGACGCCTCTTCCTTTTTCTCCAGGTTCTTGAGAGTTGGGAATTTTAAGACTGATGATGCGATCGTCCAATGAAACTTGTTATATTTATTTATTTTTGTTTGGGGATGAGTAGTTTTACCACTTCTTACTTTTTATTTTAATACTGATCCAAAGTGGCTATAACAGAGGGCAGAGAGGAAAATAATTCCTCTGCCAGCTAATTTTCCAGATTCATATTATCATTATGATCCTCTCAGAGATGCCCTCCTGAGAGACTGGAAAAGTATTTTCTCAAAAAGACTCACTTCATCAAACCCAAGAATCTACAACAGACGCACATTAATGAGAAGGGAAGCAATTAATGCAGATGCATCGATGCTTATATTTGGAATCAAACTGTAGTACTCTCAACTGCTAAATTACATTTGCTTTATTTTAATACTAAAATGTCCAAGACCTTTTAGAGAGTTCAGAATTCAGTGGTAGGTTGTACAACTGCTCTAAAATTAAAGGCTTGCTTCAGCTAATCCAAAGCCTGGTAAATGATAGCTAAATTGCTCTCATTCATCACCTCTAAAGACCTGATATATTAAAATAGCCTGTTAAGGCTGTGAATCTCAGTCCAAAATCAGAGATGTACAAGAATCTTCCGTTTTTCTGTTTTCAATGGTATCAATTTAATTTTGAGCTTAATCAAGTCTTGTTCTCAATTTAAAGAGTCTTATAAAGTGCAAAATATGGGTGTGTGTGTGTGTGTGTGTGTGTGTGTGTGTGTGTGCACGTGTGCATGTATGATTTGGACCACAGGCAGGGGTGGGCTGTGGTCATTGGGGTTCTATTCATAATAACATCACGGTAACCCTTACTGCTCCTTGCTTTATGGTTCCTTTATGTCTTGCATCTTTTTTTTTTTTTTTTTTTCCTGTGCCGTACTGGAGACCAAACATTTTCGTTAGGTCCTGTCTGCTTTGATTACCTATTCATGGCCCTCCTTAGCCACCAAGAATAAGCCACACCAGGATTCCCAATGCTCAGCCCTCTTTTTTTTCCCCCTGCCCGAGGAATTCCTCTCTCTCCAATCTTTTTATCCCAAGTCAACCTGCTTTTCCCAGAAAACTCTGTTTTTCTTTTCTATCTCTTCAAATACTTTAAGTTCACCTAAAGGCTTAGCACACCTTACGTATGGAGAAAGAAAAGATGTTAAATGAAAAAAAAATAATGATTCAAGGCATTATTCATCCACAATTAAAGTGAAAATTGGACATTTACCTTTCTAGTCTGAGCTCTTGCTTCCGTCATGCTGTGTGCTGCTTTGCACTTTCATATGTACCCTAGATCAGCATATTTCAATGACTAGAACTAAAAGTATGGGGAAGAATAGTTCCAGAAATTAAGAGGAAAATAGCAAAACAAAAATGTCCTCCAATCCTTTTTTTTTTTTTTCTATTACTGATATATTAGACAGGTCAGAGATGAAATTCAGTCAAAGCATCACAAAAAATGCCATCTATTCCTTTGTATTTTAAAACTAAAATAAAAACTACTTATTTCCTAAATTACTTTTTAAGCCATTTTTACTTTCTCCAACTGTCTTCATTCAATTTAGCACATAACTTCAATGATTTTAACCCAGCTTGAACATTACAGTAAGCGTCCAGATGAAAAGTAAATGTCTACCATGTGAATCAAAATATAGCAATCTCTATGACCCAAATGTAATATAATTGTTTAAAGTATTATGTGATTTATCCCAAGATCATGTACTAATTTTCTACAAGGAAGTTTGCCTCAAAATCTGGATAAATGGGAGAATCCTAAATTTGACCACAAGGATACCTGCTAGTATATGAACAGATTAGCGAAAGAAAAATCATCATTGCCAGCAAAATAACTAAAATACATTCTACAGAACAATGGCCAATAGATCAACAGCATTATCTTATTAAAAGAATGTTGCATTTATTTATTGTATGGGATATAAAAGAATGGCTTAAATGACTTGAAACTTTTTATAGAGTGATCAAAACTCTATAAAGTAGTACTTGTTCAGACCGTCTCCAACGCTCACTTACTTTGACGTTATTTAATCTCTTTGTGCGTCGGTTTTCTCAGTTTTGAAAGGTAAGAGAAACTACCTCCTAAGTGTACAGTTAAATGAGCTAATAATACAAGTACTGTGCTTAGAACAGTAAGGTCTGTGTGAAAGTTGACTGACAGCCTAGGCAGCCTAAGAACAGTCTGCAGAAAAATAGGTATTACAGAGCCTTTCTATAAATAAAAAAAGGAGGTGTCACTAAGCAGAAGCCATCCTCAGCCTGCCCGGGTGGCCTGGGCAGCAATTAAGTCCTTAAAAGGGAGAATGGCCCCATTGTTCTGTGGTAGAATTGCAGGTCCTATGTGTGTGTGTCAGCCGTGGCTGTTTTCCACCCAACCCAGCTGTGGAGCTACCACTGAAAAATAATGTCCTTTTGGACGTTATGATTTGGAGGAGGGAGTTAATGAAAAATAGCATTCTAATTTATCGAGTTATGGGACCAGAAATCCTTTCCTAATCAAACGCCCTCCCCTTTGCCCTGAGAATAGGAACGTTTATGAATTGTATGTTATGCTCCTTTAAGGTCAGAGTCAGAGGTGCATATCTTTCACCTAAGAGGCTCTGACATGCTTCACCAAGAACTGGACGAGTTGCTTTATTTCCTCTTTCCTTTCTTTTTCTTCCAAATAGTTGGTGTGAAAGTGTGTACAGCTGGAGCCCTGATGATTCTCCTATCACCCCTCCCTCTGATTAAAAAGGTTCCTTGTTGAATTGGTGAGAAGCCCTTTCTCAACCCCCTTGCTGTACCTGGAGCTCACATTGCCTGGAAGAGTAACCATGGAGGAGGATCAGGATTGGTGGCACCTGGCATTGGGCTACGAAAAAAAAAAAATCAACTCAAACTCCCGAAGCCAACAAACCCTTGAATGATGTAGGCCCACTGTGGTCCACTGGGGGTATAGCTTCAGTTCATCTGAGTGCTTGGAAATATTTCTTCCTTGCCTGATAAGTTTTCATAGGAGTTTGTTATGTGCTATCAAAGCTAAGAAGCTCAGATGATGCTACTAGATTCACATAGCCTCTCGCCAAAATGGTAAAAACTAAAAGAAGTAAACAACTGTGTGCATCATGAATAAGAAAACACACACACCTAAGGTATGAGGCAGGGATTCGCTATGTAAGTCCAATAACACCAACAGACTTGTAACAGCACAGTCCCTCGATTGGGGAGGATGTCTTTTGCCATGTTTGGAATTCTTTCACAAACGTGGAGACAAACATTTAAAGAGTTTAGGGGCTGTTTTTTATTTTTGCCAAAATGTTACAACAAAAAGTTGTTCCAAAAACAACACAGCTTTTTAGAATGCTCATCCGTTTCTGTTTTTAAAAAAGTAATATTTTGCTCAAATGAAGATATTCAGGGATTAATTAAATTTAGCATTTATATCATCTTAAAATGTACAGATTGCACTTTAAAAAGTTATATGAAAATTCCATTAAATCAGGCGGAATAAATGTTTGCTGTTAATAAATTTCACATTTTACCCTCGGCATAACATGATCAATACACAATTTGGGTATAGTGAAGTGGTTGATACCTGACTCCCCAAAGGATTACCAGGCGTACTTTGGTCCTGGCTTCTCTTTTGTGGGAGGGGAAATAGTAAAAAAATGTACAGATGGAAGGAAATTTCAGGTATCAGATATCCAACAAAGCCTTATGAACTCATATAACAATGCTTCCTGGGTAAAGCAGTTTTATATTCTGAGATTTTTTTAAGGAAATTTTTACCTATATAATGTTGAATTCTCATAATAAAATGTAAGCCCTATTTGCCTTATTAATATATCTATAAATAGCAGCATGTTTTACTAACCCATTTTCTCATTGAAACACACCTAACTAGAGATAGTCATAAGCATTCTCACCTTCTCTTCAGGGCCTTTATATGCGTGATCCCTGCTGCCCTGAATGCCCCTCATTGCCTTTTCAAAAAATTTTTACTTTATATTGGAGTACAGTTGATTTACAATGCTGTGTTAGTTTCAGGTACACAGGAAAGTGATTCAGTTATATATGTATCTATTCTTTTTCAGATTCTTTTCCCATATAGGTTATTATAGAGTACTGAGTAGAGTTCCCTGAGCTATACAGTAGGTCTCTGTAGATTATCTATTTTATATACAGTAGTTTGTATATGTTAAGCCCAAACTCCTAATTTATCCCTACCCCACACCTTTCCCTTTTGGTAACCATAAATTTGTTTTCTAATTCTGTGAGTCTGTTCCTGTTTTGTAAATAAGTTAATTTGTATCATTTTTTAGAGTCCACATATAAGCGATATCATATGATATTTGTCTTTGTCTGACTTACTTCACTTAGTATGATAATCTCTAGGTCCATCCATGTTGCTGCAAAAGGCATTATTTCATTCTTTTTTTATGGCTGAGTAATATTCCATATAATATTCCAATACAAAATGCCACATCTTTATCCATTCATCTGTTGATGGACACTTAGGTTTCTTTCATGTCCTGGCTATTGTAAATCGTGCTGCAGTGAACATTGCTGTGCATGTATCTTTTTGTGTGTGTGTGTGGTACGCGGCCCTCTCACTGTTGTGGCCTCTCCCGTTGCGGAGCACAGGCTCCGGACGTGCAGGCTCAGCGGCCATGGCTCACAGGCCCAGCAGCTCTGCGGCACGAGGGATCTTCCCTGACCGGGGCACGAACCCACGTCCCCTGCATCGGCAGGCAGCCTCTCAACCACTGCGCCATCAGGGAAGCCCGCATGTATCTTTCTGAAGCATGGTTTTCTCAGGGTATATGCCCAGGAGGGGGATTGCTGGGTCATATGGTAGTTCTATTTTCAGTTTTTTAAGGAGCCTCCATACTGTTCTCTATAGTGACTGTACCAATTTACATTCCCACCAACAGTGCAGGAGGGTTCCCTTTTCTCCACATCCTCTCCAGCATTTACTGTTTGTAGACTTTTTGTCAGAAGGTTTTCTTCCTCTCTGAAGCCGTGTTCTCCCCTGCACACTCAAGCACAGAGCTGTGCTTTCTTAATCACTTCTACCTGCGTCGATAGTACCTACCATGTGGAACACTAACTAATTTCATGTCACCCTTGTCTCTTCTCTAAGTTAGAGAGTGACTCCCTGGAAGGCAGGCCTTTCTTACTCACCTGAATATCCCCTGTGCCAAATATAGCATCTGTTTAGCACATGGAATAGAGTAAATGCTCAGTAAATATTTAACATAACAGCGAATGATCAAGCCATACGCTAAGACACCTCCAAAGTGTTTAGGTAAGACTCACTTACGAGAACATTTATACCTAATGATCGTCCCAGAGTAAAGCTGCATTTCAGACATGGACTACCTCATCTGTGCTCTAGGAAGCTCACTCCCAGTCATTCTCAAAAGTGGAAATGGAAATCTACTCTCTGGCCGACCACGTTGGAACCTCTGCTCGAATAACATCTCTCAGGTATCCAGACTCGCACAGATTCTGTCCATACATTTCATGATTAATGAGCATTCTGTACATATTGAATGAATAGTGTTTGGGGGTCACTTAGTGTCTTTTAAGTAGAGAAGACGCCAAACCTTTCTCCTGCATGTAGCTCGATGCAGCGACAAATGACTTGGAGCCTCACCGTGCTGTGAGCCCTCTGAGGTTCCTCAGCTCCCCTTCCATCATTGACATAGGTTGCGTGGACTTAATGAAATTTTTTAAGAGAAGCGTTATTTGCTTTTCATCACAAGATGTTCGAGTTTTTGATGCTAGGTGTCTTGACAAAGATCAGCTTTTCATGTGCATAGTAGGAAATTAAACGAGACATTCACCACCTTTGAGCTTCTCAGAACCACCGTTTGGTGCCAAAGTTGCCCATATTTTTAAATGAATTACATTCCAACTGCTGAAAAGTAATGGGTTCCCTGGAGACCAGAGGGGGAAATTGCAAGTTTCTCCATGAACTTTCCAGGGACACTTCCCTTGACCGCATATAGCATGAAATAGACTGATCACAGAAAGTAAGGTATTTCACTTCTTATTTGGGTACTTTTACCCATTTCCCTGGGGCCCTCACCAATCTGGCTAAGTCTCCTTTCTGTCAGGGGTGGCCCGGGCTCAAGGAACCCAGACACCGCTAAGATCCTGTGACTTTTCTCAACTCAAGGACCAGTGTGGAAACTCCACTAAGTTTCTCCTTTGAATATCCTATAGGGTCAATTTCCCATCTGCCAGCATCAACCAGAAGAGCATCCTGTTAAAGGCTGATCAACTCTATTACCCAATTCTGTATCTAAAATATAGCAGGTAGAATATATGCAAAAGAGACAAATACTTGTAATTAAAGTCTCTCCATGGTTTCCCCATGGTCTCTCCATGATAATTTTCTAGTGCCCCCGGGAGTGCAGAATGAATGTTATCTTCTCAGGATGCATCATTTTCTCCTGAGCACCTCCCTGGTTGTTCTGTGGACTTGGCATAAAATATGTTGTTGCAAAGGGTTTTTTTCCCCAGTCATTTTCTCTTTCTCTGATTCATGGCATCCATAGTTCTCGTTATTGACAAATCTCAAAGATTTTCTCCTGCACTGACTGATGGATCTGACTTCTATATAGGGTAGCATTAGCGTTGAAACAAAATCCTCAGAGCGGACATCTCTCTTCCTCATCTCTCCCGTCCCTGCACACTTAGAGGCTACCAGTTTGGGTCCGTTTCTGCCCACCTCCGCGCCCCCGAGCTGTGAGAACCGTCTCGTTCAGAGCTCAGCCTCTGTACTGGGTGACGGGGGTCAGTAGTCTAGATGCAGGCAAGCCATGCCTTTATCCGGAGTTTGGTACCACACCCAGACAGCCTCCATTTACTCACCAGACACTCTAGAAACTATTCTCAAAGTAGCGATGTCTCCTGGCCACCACTCATTCCCAGGGAAATTTGCCCAAACTACTCCTATAGAGGCACTCCTTAAGAGCAGAAGCCCAGTGAGGAAAAGGCCACAGCCAAGCCATGTGCATTTGCAAATTTCCTCACGTCTGAGCCTGTGCAGGTCTTTCTCCTGCAGAGGACCAATTATTTCTGCAGAAGAGTAACCCTGATCTCACTTTTTTTTCACGCTCGTCTTTTAAAAGTTTTCCTTCCCTTTCAAAATATTTTTCTATATTTCTATATTATATTCATTCAGACAAAGTCCTTGAAGAGACAGGCCTTGTCCTCCATGCACCTCCTGTGGTGGTCAGTGCTCTGCTGGCAATGACCCTCGTGATTGATGACAATGACACTCAGCTCATGTGGAATTGAGACAGTTGTCCCAGTTTGTTGCTTAGAAGCATTTTTCTCCCAAAACCAGATCATTTTTAAGTTTCAGAATAAACATTACCAGGTCAACAGGGACAATCATAACTTTCCTGGGTGATTTTCAAACATTTCTGCATGTACGTTGCTCATGTACTTTTCTCATTGTTTACATCTGAATTGCCAGAGATAATTTTCGAGAGGCAGTGAAAAGTAAGAGTGTTTGCATTTAAATTTGATGCCTATCATTTATATTTGGTGATACTCTGAAAATTTTCGGAGTTTGCATCTCCTTGTAATCATTAGGCTTAAATTTAATGCTAGAATAACTTTCTGTTCACAATAGAAACAAGAAAGGTGTTTTCTCCTTTATAGCCTGGTACCTGAGTTTATCAAATATCCCAACTTTAACCAAATATGCATTCTCCCTAATCTACCCCCATGAACACATGCATGTGTCACAGTAGATGATGGTTGTGTTAGTTTCCTGGGGCTGCTGTAACAATTATCACAAACTTGATGGCTTAGAAGAACAGAAATGTATTCTATCACCGACTGGAGGCCAGGAGTCCAAAATCAGTATTTTGGAGCTGAGGTAACAGTGTCACAAGGTTTTACCCCTTCCAGAGGCTCTAGGGAGAGTCCCTTCCTAGCTGCTTCTAGCTTCTGGCAGCTGTGGGCAATCTCTGCTTCCACGTTCACAGCACTGTCTCCTTCTGCCTCTCTCTTACGTGGTAGCATTAAGGACCTATCTGGATAATCCAGGATCATCTCTACATCTCAAGTTCCTTAATCACATTTGCAAAGACCCCTTTTCCAAATAACCCAACACTGACAGGTCCAAGAGGTTAGGACCTGATATCTTTGGGGAACATTATTCAGCCTACTACAGAGGTGTAAAGAAAGAGAGTGAAAAGTAAGAGAGGAGATTTAAAAAAAAACCTCTCTGGGACGTGGAAGGCCCTGATTTTATTGCTGCCAGATTTTGTAACATAGGAGACAATGCCTGTGATTCTGGCAGCAACCGTTTTGGCATCAGCAGAAGAGATTTCAGATCCACACACCAAACACGAGAAGCCTCAAAACAGCCATCAGCTGGCGTGGGCACCTCTCATATGGATGGCAGCAGGCATAATTAGACCAGGCATTGGCGACGGTTCCTCTTTTGCAGCACAGGACAATGACAAAGGCATAATTGGTAGATATTGGTGGCATAGCTTCCAATTCAAACATCTGAATCAAGAGCAGTCATTATGACGGCAATTCAAAGGGAGTGAGGAAAAATAGCAAATGCCAAACAGAAAACAGGAGAGCTAGCTTGAGGAGTACCAGAGACCTTTCGAAGACACCTATTCTAAGGAGGAAGTTCCGAAATTATTTGAAAGGATCTTGCAGGAACCCAGAATGCCAGCAGCATAAAGAAGAGCCTCCCGCAAAATACTATTTGTACCATGTTTGCCCCCTAGGCTGCTTTGGTTTGGGAAACACAAGTGACATAACTATAGTTCCACTCCTGTGTTTCCATATAGTTTATGATCGGCACTTTATGTACCTTCATTCTTGGGCTTTCTACGTGGTCCATACACATTCATGCTATCTTTAGCACCAATAACGTAGATTAACTCACTGTGCTGTCAGGCTCTAAATCAAAGTTTCCCAATGGGCAACCAGTTGCCTTGGTGCCAACTCCATGTGTAAGGATGCTCAGATATTTGATTTTCTCAGAAGGCATTTTGAGATTCCTCTATGAGTTGTCAGTGCGCACTGCATTCAGCTAGTCCATTGCCATGTGCTGGGGTCCCTGCACATTTCCCCACAGTGCAGGGTCTGTCCTTTCTTGTTCATCCTGGGCACCTGTGACTCTCTGGACCGTGACAGAGTCCCTAGTGACTTGGTTCTTTGTTCCTGAAGAGCTCATGAATAATGCCTCAAGATTCCAGAATAAACATCGTCTTTTCCTTACATTTTAAGATCTTTCATGAAGCAGAGTAAGAAATCCAACCCAAGAGTGAGATCATTATGCTTGGATTTTTATCCCCAAGACCTTGCATATAACAGGTGCTCAAAAATGGTTCTAAAAAGAAAGAATTAACTATATATGATTAGGTGCATTGCTGATTAACGGGCGAGGCTCTGGAATGGGAAAATCCGAAATTCAGTCTTTAGTTCCCCCCAAACATAGAAATATTTGACACCGTGGGCAACATTTTTGAAATGTTTACTCTCAACCCTCATCATAACTATATTGTAGATGATAACATAAACTGCCTCACACAAACTGCTAAGCAATCCTTTGTAAATCTCTTTTTCTTAATGGGGAAATGCCTCTCTCTCTCTTTTTTTTTTTTCTCTCTCACTGAAGCTGGTGCCAAGAAAAACAGATCAAATGTGACTGGTTAGGAATGAAGGTGGGTAGCCAAGAGTAGAATACTAAAACCAAACTGGGAACTAATACGGAGACGTATGGCAAGGGTCCAGCTCCTCAGAGAGGAGAAATAGAAATACGAGTGAGCTAACGTGAAAGGCAGAACTAGGGTCCAGATTGGAAGGAGAGAACAGAGTAGCTGGGATCGCGGTGGGACTGAGACTGGAGCTAAGGAATTCCGGTGGCATATGGTCTTATGACGTTCATGTTTCTACTTCACCAAGAAGGCAGAACTGCATTGGTCAGTGAAGCACTCCTGGCTGTAAAGCTGAGGTGCCCATAGCCAACTTGTGATGTTACCCATTTCCTGCTTACGTATGACTACATGATTCGACCACAGTGAAAACAAGCTACCACCACTTAGCAAAAGGGACCACCTGATAAAATTTTTCCCTAGAGGATGCTGGACCCACGTAAAACGATGCTCCATCATCCCACCCCCATCTCATAATAACAACCAAAAAAAAACAAAAAAACAAAAAAACATAGTTGGGTAAACTCAAACGTGCTTTGGGTTTTCTTTTCTTCCCCTGAAAGAAAAGTAGGTAGCTTTAGGCTTATCTGCTCAATGGGAAGAATCTGGGTTAATGACATAAGTCATAGAGCAGTATCAACTCAGCACCTGTATCACATGCCCCTCAACACAAAGCAACTGCCTATGTGGAAAAGTCTCCAAGTGTCCACAGCTTTATTTTATCAACATAACATAGTGTATCCCTGAAGTGCATTCTGAAGTGGGTCCTGACATGGCTGGTGGGAAGAGTCTTTGAATTCCCCAAGCTTGTAGGGGCAATTAGGCTAAATGGCGCTCAAAGAATAATCTATTAATGTAGACAATACTACAGTATTAAATGACCCTCTTAAACATTTTATATTTTGTAGATACCTGCTCTAGATGAAAAATCTCTTACATGTTTGCATAAAAATTATATTCAATATACTTTAAACATTGAAACTACTCACGTTACCATAAGGAATGCTTTCCTTCAAAATGTTTGCTTTGGACCACTGTTTCGCAATGCTCATGATACTGGCATGTAAAGTTAAAATCACAGTTGTCTGTTGTAAAAACAACAGCTAAGGTTTGAATCTGAAGCCAGTCAGTGTAAATCATATAGCTCTCTACAATGCAGGTATTATGTTCCCTTACAGAGCCACTTGGATTGCCACTGCCATTCAATGTGAAACACACCCAGACCAAGGCAGCCATGCATACCTGCAGAGGGTCATGGCAGGGTGTTAAGTGGAATCCCCAACAACGCAAGGCAATCAATCAGGCATCAAGCCAGGGATTTCCTTGTAGTCCACCTACGGAGGACACCTCACCCTAGTGCATTGAAAGTTAATGTGTTTTTAATTTCAATATTCTTTAACCTCTGCAGATACCATTCTGCTTAATCTGGAAATCTAGGAAGTCTTAAAAGAAAAGAAAAGAAAAACCTAGCAAAGTAGCAGTTGACTCTAGGCTTCTTGAACTGTACGTATTGCCCTGACATAGATTAATAATTTGAGAGTAGACACCATACATTTTTCACATATTCTGTAATAATGTCAAGTCAGAAGTTGTTTTACATATTTTATTTCTGTGGGTTCTCTGATGGCCAAATGCTACACTACTGAACTTAGTTGTCTCCTCTTACTAAGGAAAATCTATTCCATTCGGCATTCAAAACTCTCTTCCAAACTGCTCCGCCTTCTCTATGCTCACCTCTCACTACAATCCCAAATGTGCTTGAACTTCTAGGTATACACACAATCCCAGTCCTAACTCAGAAGTCTTTCATCAGCCTATGATGCCTTTCTGTATCTCACTAACAAATTTCAATTCAATCAGACACACATGTATTGATCCTCAAGCCCATTACGGTGCATGGCTCATAGGTAGTACACATTTGTGTTTGTAAATAAATGATGAGATGACCACGTACCAATGTTTTCTTAAGTGCCCCATGACATAGAAGGAGACAAGGGACATGATCTTTAACAAGCTAGACAATGAGACAATAATGTAAACCACTAATGATTAAAAACGCATGAAATAAGTTTCATCATCATGAAGGTGATACATGAAGCTAGCCTGAAATTTAACAAAGAGTACTGCTGGGAGTTCAGGGGAAGGCTTTTTGAGAAGGAGACATTTTATTTCTGGGCTTGGATGTTTAAAAGTAGGAAAAGGCATACCTGGCTTCGGGAAAACTCTGAGCCATGCTTTAAGATATGAAAATGTGGAGCAGGTACTGAGAGCGTCCAAGAGCTGTTTGATTGCAGCTCCACCTCAAACGTCACGGCAAACCCCGCTTCGTCACAATGCTTCACCTCCATCCACACCCACTCCCTGTCATCCTTCCTACAACGCCCAAGCTTTACGTTTATTTGGAGGTTAGTTGTACTCATCAGGTTAGGCAGGTTGAACTGCGGTAACACCTACCTGAACTCCCTCTGGCTTCACGCAACAAAGATTCCCTTCTTGCTTAGGCTGCAAGGCTATCTTGGGAGACCAGCCACACATAATCTTTACCAGCTCCACTCTGTGACATTCCCCAGTGGACCCTCTATGTTGTCCATCTACAAACAAAGAGAGATTGTGGAAGGGACAGGACTTGTGGTGACACACATGACTTCTACACATGTTCTATGACTGTGACAACCACACAGCCTCCAGAGATGTCCAGGGACTGAGAAGCGCAGTGTTCCTGTACACAAAGGAGGAACCTGGATGTGAACACACAATACTGTGTCTGCCACACTGAGTACACACTTAAAAAACTCACACCGGTGACATCCCTAGTGTATGTGACACCAGAGCAGGGCACTTCCTAATATCCCCTCCTTGATATCACATGGATTATTATGAATTATTTTTAATTATAATCAAGAAATTATTGATATTTGATATAATGACCAGAAAGGAAATGCAGAGAGTGATTTTTGTCTCTTATAGTATTTCATATAGATGTTATAATTATGCCAGTAAACATAATAAGTGTATTTATTTAATCATAGTACCGAAAAAGGGAAAGA
>NW_006791400.1:1828401-1849268 GCF_000442215.2 Lipotes vexillifer | reverse complement strand
GAAAGAGGCACAACTATTTCTGTAATAGTTTCTATATCTCCCCAACAGATTTAAGGTTGGATCCTTTGGATATAATAATGATATAATAATGTTGGGCAAATAATTATCCAGTAGCTAATAAATGGATTTTAATAAAACTAAGATGTTTGCAAAAGGTACAGTTTAGGCAGCTACTAAATAACACTACTGATGAAGCCTTTCATTTTCTTAATTGCTTCTTTAGTATCACAGTAAATAGGAAAGATACATTTAAATTTTCAAGATAATTTCATGAAAACTTTTCATGCGTGCACTAAAAGTTGAACTTCCCAAACAAAAATACACACCATGCTATGAACAGCTGTTTCACCGTTTTTTTTAAGCAGAGATTAAAAACTCTTGAGTGGTGACAGAAACGAAATGAAGCACCTCAAGTCCTGCTTTTCGGTCTTTATAGTCACTATGATAACATAATTTATTTCAAATCTATTGCTTAAACGTAGAAACAGGGAGTACTGTTTGGGGACAGGAGCTGTGCCCAACTTGGGCCCAGAGGATTTCAAACCATTTCAAACTGAACTCTTGAAACACAAGCACGGAGCTGAGTCCTGGGGTGGCAGGAATTGACCAGGGGATGGTGAATCGTTTAATGTGATTTTCAAGTAGACAACTGTGTTTATTAAAGGATAGCTAATAATTCTGCTAATTTAAAGGATACATGTTCAGAATAAAAACTCAACCCTAGTCATGGCATTGTTTAGAACTTAGACCAACAGAAGCTATCTGTTTTGTTTTTTTTTTTTTTTAAATCACTGACACTGTTTAGAATTGCCTGACAAGGGTGTTAACAAAAAGCGGACTGACTTTTGGTTGGTATTATTATTGCCTCCTAACTCTCTACAGACAATGACAGTGTCTCAGTTCTTTGCAGTCCCCAGGAAGTGCTCTTTCCACGGTCCTGCCTTTGGTCTGTCCCTGCTTCACAATATTACAGTGTCCTTATCTATCAGTATGTTGGGAATCTGAAATGATGTCAAAGGATTACTTTTTACTCATTTTGAATCAGGGAGAATGAGAGTCCAGAGTGCTCAGCACGTATGTGGATGAGTCCAAACCCAAGGCACAGAGTATGTAACCAAAGATAATTCTCAATTCCAGCTGTGTGGACCATGTGTACCAGTGTAGTGTGATCCAAATTCTAGGAGCTAACTGAAAAATAACTATCCAGCAAAACCCTGGATAGTTACTCAAAAGCCAACCAAAGATGTAGCCCTTTGAGTAAAGCCAATTCACAAGTTCGCTAACAATGTTTTTATTAAAATGCATACCTGATGCTCTTAGGTACTAGGGCTACGATGGTCAGCCAAGACTGGGTCTCTTGTCCTCATTGATCATACAGTCTAACGGAGGAGAAAGCCAACGCATCGTGCAAGAGTGAACGTAGAGCTTGTAAGACGTGCAGTGAAGGAGAAAATAAAGGGTCTAAAGGAAGCCTTCCCAGGATGTGAAATTTAACCTTTAATTTCCAGAACAAAGAGAAGTTAGCCAGTCAAGGAGGTGGGAAAACCAACCACCCCAGGTGTTTATGAAGAAGGTAATTCTGAGAAGGGCTCAGCACCCGAGGAACTAAAGCAAGCGCAGTATGGGTTTAGCATCTTGCCTGAGTGGGAAAATGTGTGAGACATACAGCCGTAGAGTTAGATGGAGGAAGACTTTAGAGTATCTATCACAATGGTACGGTACTTAGGTTTGATGCTAAGTATCACGGATGTCACTGAGGCGTTTTACATGAACAAGGAACGTGACCAAATGTATACTGTTCTTATTGTAGATTAATCAGATTGTTACTGGAGCCTGGGTTGAATAGGGTCAGAAGAACAGTAGGACATTGTAAGCGTGGGTGTGAGGAGGAAAGGGGGCCAGGAATGACTCCTAGCTTTCTGGCAAAAACAACCAAACAAAACACACACACACACACACACACACACACACACAAATACAGGTGCCAAGTACAGAGTCAGGGAGTCCTAGAAGAGGGAAAAATGTGTGTGGGAGTAGAAAGTGAAGGGCTTTGTTTTCGTTCTATTAAGATTGGAGATTTCTCTGAGACGTCCCACACAAATCTCCAGTCAGTTGTAAATAAAAATCTAGGCTAGGAACAAGGTTCTGAGCTAGCATTAAGTATTCCAGATATATTAGTATGTGGAATGATTTTACTAGAAAAGATACAGCAACTGGCTGTCATAAGAAAGAACAATGTATATTTTAGAATTCTGATTAGCACCTTTTCTATTTCAGATACAGGATGTGGCAAATAAGTTTTGCAGCAAGAATGCTTTTTCTGAGAGTCAATAAATACTTTAAAACAAATAAAAGACATTTATGTTAGAGCATTTCAAGTGACTTTCAAAAATTAAAAAAGACACTGATTTTTCTACAAAATTTTGTTTTATATATGCCACTTATAACGTTTTACCTATACTTTAACACAACTACATACACAATCAAATTTAAGAAGGAATACCCCCCAAATAAGAGGAAAAACCAATGAGAGCTCTCAAGAACATAAAAAAGAATAACAATGAATGCAAAAGAGAATGAATTACTAATCAAATAGTAGTTATATTACCCAAAAACTAAATCCTTTTGGAATCTTGATTTTTGTACCAGCCTTGTCCACATAATAATATTATGAAAATCTACATATTTAAGAACAAGATCCAAATATTTAAATTATAAGAAGATATCCAGTCTATACCTAAAAAAATAGAATTTTCAAATATCATTAAAAAAATCAAGACAAGGGACTTCCCTGGTTGTCCAGTGGTTAAGACTCCACGCTTCCGCTGCAGGGGGCAGGGGTTTGGTCCCCGGTAGGGGAACTAAGATCCCACGTGTCATGCGGCAAAGGCCAAAATAAGTAAGTAATAAATAAATAAATAACAAGACAAAAGGAAGATATTACATATAGGTATATATATGTCATTTATATTAGTATTAATAATTTATATATTAAATAATAAAATGATTAAGTCCGAAGATAAATTGTCCTTCCTAACATGAGTATCTGAAAATATTATGAGCCATAGTTTAGAATTTCTAGGTCTCTTACTGTTTAACATTTCTGTTTGATCGTTTGGTCGTGCTCATCCAAGAGTGTATTTTGTAACTTCTTGAAATACTAACACAGTTTATATTGATTGACAAAATCCCCTAGTTAAAATTATGCAAGATCGCCACTAAGCCTGTAAACAAAAGTAGATTAACTTGATAAGTGGTCATTAATATTATATTACTTTACAAGGTATATTCAATAAGTTGTCTTATTAGAAAATGCATAACTTTCTGTTCTATTCAAAATTTTAATGAGCATGGTATGTTGATAGAGTATTTCTAACAATTCATGAAAATGCATCTGATATGTTGCTTTAGATAATTTTTCTCTCTAGTTTTCAGTGAATAAACATGTGCTTCTGGCATATTTCACTAGAAGCAAGCAGAGGAACTCTAATCTGTAAAATCAACCTCTCAATCTATAGAAAAAAATTAATGCATTTGTTCCAAGACACTAGGACCCTACTGTATATATTATCACTGCCACAAAATATTTTAAGGTTTTAGGTTATTATTAATTATTAAGATAACATTTGTAATATCTAACTGTTTAGATCAGTTCTGAGAAGCCCAGGTGGGTATGCAAAGGCTTTCTAGGGGCACACAAGCATGGTGTAGTTAAGAGATCACCCCACGTTTGTACCTATCATATCTGCTCTTCTTAAAACTACTCTGAGGACTCTTGAAGTATTGGTCCCATTCTGGTTTTCCTTTCTCATTTCTTTTATAACTGTTCTTTCTGTTGACAGAGGAGTGGCATACTTTCATCTATAACGGGTGTTTATGCTCTTTTGTGCTGAGGACGACCAGGCTAGTGCACTGATCCAAAGAGATGGATAGAGCCCAGTGGAGCAGAGCCTGCCAGGTGTCCCAGCGCCTTTAAGGGAAGAAAGAAATTATCAAGGAAACCAAGGCAATTCCAGACCCTGAACCAATGTGCATTCAAATGTTCATGTCTGCCCCTTGGTCTAACAAAAATAAACAATAAAAAAATGTGTAGCATGGGTTGGTCCTAAGCACACAGCATTGAGATATCTCTTTTCTATTAAATGGGAATTGAATGAAAAATATTGAAAAAAATGTCCAAGCTATTTTTAACTGTCAGATAAATATAAATGCAATGAAAAATAAGTGCAAGAGGAATAAAAACGTGTGGGCTCTGGGATTATTAAATATCAACAAGTAACCATTTTGTTAAGATCGTTTTAGTTTAATTATCTGATATTCTTGGTGCCTGACCGCTGAGAGATGACACTGATGTAACAGAGGTACACGTGTTTATGCTCTGGAGGGACAAAAATGGTCAAGAATCACTATAAACTCAAAGATTATACAAGGCTCACAACTGAGTTTCTAGTAGACAACCAATAACAGCTAATAGGAAATGAGTAGCTCCATGAAATCACCACTGAGTCAACTCTTCATATGTCCCCTGATCCCTGAGGGTTATAAAAAACATAAGTGATCCTGGAGTTCATTTGTAATTAATGTTTCACTGCAACACAGCTATGCCCACTTGTTTATGTATTATTTGTGGCTTCTTTTGAATAACAGACAAGTTGAGTAATTGCCACAGAGACAGCATGGCCCACAGAGCCTAAAGTCTTTACTATTTGGCCCTTTACATAATACATTTGCCAACCCTTATTAAACTATAGTCATTCTAATATATATGCTTAAATGCTATTCAAAAAACTAAACTTTGGTCAATGTCCTCCTATATACTATATAATTAAGAATATTTACACAGCTAGTGAATCTCTCTTTTGTACACTTCCAGTCTCAAAGCAGATTACCAAGTAAAAGTTCAACCCTCTAACAAAACTATTGGCCTATGGAGTGTCAGTTGAATGTTTCTTAATGCATCTCTAAAATAATGTGCACTGTCACATGTTTACAATTGAACCAACACATAAATCTTACAACGTTCTGTCCAAACGGGACGGAGAGAAAGTCATGAATGTGTCATGAATCACTCTTAAATCCCATCAGCAAATATGTACCGCTCTGTATGCCCTGGGTCCATGAAGTCAAGGTTGAGTTAAAGCTATTGTTTGTTGTTGTTGTTCTCATGAAGAATAAGCTGTGAGAGGGAAGTCTGGTATTGTCTCTACCTCACCTATAGTAAGTCTAAAGTTACAACTGCTAAGCGATGCAATGGAGAAGTGTGTGGTGCTTTAAGAACCGTTGTGAGAAGCAACCATCATGTAGCACCGTGAATCTGGTGAAAGGGAGAGACGTAGGTAGAGTTCAATCCAGAAGCCACCATCGAGCAGGGATGAGGGCTATGCACGTAAGCACAGCAGAGAGCAAAGCTCAGGAACCCACAAGAATAAAGACGGTAACAAGAGCGGCACCAATATAAAAGGCTTAAAGCATTTTCTCTATATCCTAGGAAAACCTCCTGGTAGCATCGCTGCAAAATACAGGCGAGCAACCTTCAATACTGCTCTCCTGACAGGCCGCGGGCACCACAGAACACTAAGTGTAGATGAGTTGTTTGCAGCATTGTTATTTCCATTAAAAATAACTTAATCTGAAGTAGAAATCTTTTAAAAAGCCAATTAAATTAAAAATGAAATAAAATATAAACCTCTGAAAAAATACTTTTATTGAGATGTAACTGACAAATAACATGATACCAGTTTCAGGTGTACAGCATAATGATTCAGTACTTGTATCTATTGCAAAATGATCACCACAGTAAGTCTAGTTAACATTCAGAAAAAAAAAATACTTTAAAAAGTGCTCTATATTAACAATATTCGAGGTGTTACAGGTGGTGTGATGTAAGAGAAAACACACCCCTTTTTAGGCTGGTGGACTCTGCTTTAAAAGGCAAACTGATTTCCATATACATGCATATCTAGGTACCAGGAACTCAAGGACCATATCTGAGGTGGCTCGGTGCTCAGGAAGGTGCCAGCCACATGGTAGGCACTTGGGAGATATGGTTCAATGGACAAGTTATTTGCACCAGTTCTTAATGAGCAGTAAATCCCGGAGCCAATATTCAAACCCAAGTCAGTTCACAACCAATCTAAAGTGAAAATAGCTACCCTACCTATTTCTCTGTGATGGAAAATAGAGTTGAATCATGCCTGGCTGGTCCAATTCCTGGGGCTGTACTAGAACCAAAGAAGACATTATTATGTGAGAATGTGTTTTGTCAAATCCGATCCACTGGAAAAATATAAGTAATTGAAAAATGGAGTTGTAATAAATGTGTATCACTCCTTTCAAAGTCAGAGTCAATGTTTTCTAGGAAGAGAGAATTGGAAAAGAGACCCATCTTAAAGCAGAACTTTTACCTTTGTAAAGGGAGATTCTGAAATCTCTAGCATATGATTTCTTCAATGTTCAGTGCTGTGTACTTAGGTTCTTAGATAATGACACTGTTATTTTAATGGAAACCCAGGAGAGCATATTATATATTATTCAACACGGATCCCAACAAACTTCAAATTACTTTTTCCCCAACCTATTCAAGCACCCTGAAAAGAAGAATATAATTTGTATTTTGGAAACTTTACAGTGATTTTTTTTTTTTTTGTCTTTGCTGTAAGATAAAAATAGCCACCAATTTCCTGGGGTCAGTCTTGATCAATAGATATCTGACCTCTGAGAGCACCACAAATGGTGGAAATCATTTTTGAGTCATCCTCCATATTTTCACTAAAAGTCTTTCTGCTTGAGGCTCTAGCCAGTGCAGAGAGAATAATGCCGATGCTTTGAAAGAAATATATCTGATCAGATGTGAAGGAAAGGCCACATAATACCTTTTTTCTTATTCCTTCTGGATTTTGTAACTCTTAATTAGCCAATGATATAGAATTTGGATATTAAAGAATTTGAAACACTTACACGCAGCCAGAAAAAAAAAGAGAAAACCCTACAAACTATAGATTCAATGTTTAACTTTAGAGTTAAGATTCGAATACACAATCTCATGCTGGTTTGGGGGCTACAGTTTCAGCTAGGCACTATGAGGTGATATAGACCATATCTCATGTTACTGCTAGATCCACATCACATCATCATTTCAAACTTTAATGCACACGAATAATCATGCATCTTGTTAAACGGAGCTATGGATTCTGTACATCTGGAGTAGCACCCAAGAGTCTGAATTTCTAAGAAGGCCAGATGATCTGATGATGCTGACCACAGATCACACTTCTAGAAGCAAAAACCCATATCAAGCCTCTGTTCATTTCCACCTCTTAGACCTGAAATTAGCTCTCCAGTCTGGCTCCGTCTCAGCTTCTCTCTAATTGCCATATTACACCAATAAGATCGACGACAATGCTGGTGTCCAAATTGGCCTGGAGTTAATAGAACATTTGGAGGGCGTTTTTTAAACAAATTTTCTGTATTTTCATTATGCTCCGCTTTACTAATTTGTATCACAAGTCATACTTTCAAAAATGCAATTATAAAACAACTATCTGATAGAAATCCTATGAAAATAGCCCAGTTGCCTATTCTTACCAAAGAACAGCGGTTGTAGAGTTGTCATTTTTGACATCGTAAACACCAAAAGTTGACTCTTGCTATCTCAACAAAATGAATCGATTTACTGGAAAGATGTAGGGTAATCAAAGAATTGGTGTGATTTGGGGCCAGATGGGAGGAAGCCCAGGTGAGGGCTCAGGCTGGCCCTTGGCTGGCAGCTTCTATCAGGGCAGTGTCTCTGAATTCTACTGTGTCCCTTAATCTTTGTTGTTGTAGCTCAAGACTCAGAATCCTAGTACCAAGCTTCTGACTGGCAGGGTTTAGGTCAAGTGCCTATTCCCTCCTCCCCAACCAAGATCAGATGAAACTTGGCCCCAACATGAAAGGTCAGAGTGGGAAGCAGACCCAGGAAGCTGATTTCCAGCTGAGAACAGAAAACAGGGGTTCCTCCATCAAGGGAGCAAGGCTGCCAGGTGAAGGGTGTAAGTTTGGACACTCAGAGGTAGAAAAGGCAACAAATGTTGCTATGCGCAGGTAATCAAGTGCTCTATTAAAGTGTGCCATGTGGTCATACAATTGTCATTAAACAAATACCTGAGAAAACACACAATGTCAAAAAATTGTAGACACCTGCTTAAATTTTACAGGAGGCATGTTTTCATGGTTAAAGGAAACCAACTTATGTAAGACCTTTAATTAGCTGCTTTTAGTTTGTAACAATTACAGGACACAAATGCTACATTTTCTTCTGAGATGTGGTCTCGGAAGAAACAATTATTCTATTGATGCTGGGATGTGGGTGCACGGTCTCTTCTTTAATAGCACTTTCTACTTCAAATCTGTTAAATGAACATTTCTTTTTCTCTTTTCAGTGAATATCAAAGAAAAGAAAAAGGCGGTTAAGTCAGAAAATCCTACAATCTCTATAATACAGAGGTACCATTTGTACACGCACAGCAAACAGTAGCATCACTTTTGTTTAGAAGAAATAGAAATTGAATATATATTTGTATTGTCAGTAGTTTTCTCCTTAAACAGAAACACTTTGGTTGTCTTTACCATGTCTGGTTATTTAAATGATTTTTAATGTGGCAAAGGCCTTGGAATTAATCAGCCCCATCTGCATACACAAAAGACATGACACAGGGAACAAAAAACGTCTGAGGACAAATCTAGGCTTCCTTTCACAGGCAACAGGGGAAATTAGTGTCATCACTAGGTTGAAGACATAAAGAGATTCAAAATTAAAAATCCTTTGAACGCTTCCAACAAGATTCCTATAATCAGCTGAAAGATAAGTAATGATCAAAGCCCTTTAAAACAGTATTGTTCACTCCATTAGAACTGTTTAAATGTACCCTACTATTCACCAGAAATTACACAAGATTACTGCAGAAGCTATGCTATTGTTTCAGCTAGGCACCCAGATGTTTTAAGGATGGCTCCGCCCACCAGCGTAAGGTTAAAAGCCAAGATACAAAAACAGCTGCAGTTATAAACCTTAATTACCAAGAACATCCCACCACATAGGTACCCAACTGCCCTGACAAATTGATTTGTCCTGAGCAGAGTGGGCTGGAGTTGATGTTTGGGGATTGGGAAGGCAGATTAGTAGAACGGCAAGTTCATTTCTACATGGGATAACGTTTTGTCTAATTCTCCAAACAAACCCTTCCAGAGCCCTCACTAACTTTGTATCTGGGGAACGTTAACCTTCTAAAGATTCCTTTTTCATTCAGTCCGTGTTATCCCAGCTCCGTTACTATGGGTGAAAAGAGATAAGCACGTTTCTAAACACCTCATTACCACTGTTATTTTATGCAGTCGCCCTGGGATATTCCAGCAGTGCCACATCGGGACCTGAGAACATTCCTAAGCAGGAGACCAGAGTAATGAACGTTTGACAGATTTACTGACTCTTACTCTTCCTCCCCGATGTACTGTGAGATTTAATAACAATATTGTTATTGCTTTTACTGATAACAATTTGGAGAGGACATCTTCTGTCTCCATCTTTAAACACTTTGGAGGTTTCACATGACACTGCGGATCACTAGCCGAAGATGATGAAAGAATTAGCTGGACTTTAGAAACTGATTTCTACCAGCCATTTGGAAAACATAGAGCAATTTCAGTTTTATGTTCCAGGCAATATCGCTTTAAATGTCACAGACAACACTGAGAGAGGGAGATGTTACAAGTGGAGGATAATCTCTGAAGCTGTGTGAACAGAATCAAAATCGAGTAGGTATGGGTTAAAATATGGTGCGTGTAGTGTCAAATTTTAAACTTCTGCCCAGTTCTGAATGTTTAGCCCTAGATTTTTTTCACCTTCCCATGCTGTCTTCAACTCCCAAATATCATATCATAGGTGAAGCAAGGATAAAATGAACATAATCATTACCCCTAAAGAATGCTGAAACTTGAAAATGTTAGGAAAATTTGGAGAAGTGTAATTCCACTGGGTTTGCCTTAGAATCTTGGGAATGGCTTGAAGAGGCTGTAACGTCTTTATATTTAATAATCAAGCAGCAGTAATCACTGCCTTCAGCCAGGACTTCTGGGAGTCATCCTTTCCCCATCCTCACATATGAATTCTAGGGAAATCGCAGGGTGATAGCTTCGACTTTTTGTATTGTAAGACGGTGATTCCCGAATGCAAGTTGCATCAAAATTACCATCAGGAGTTGTTAATGCTAATAACCACAATAATCATAATAATCATAATTACATTTACTGAGCACCCACTAAGTTCTTCACTAACCACTTCTGAAGCATAATCTCTTCCAAAGACTCAAATGTTTCAGAAAATCAGAATCTCTAGAGGTGACCCCCTGGCACCTCTCAGATGATTTCATTTATACTGTGGTTTGAAAACAACAACAACAACAACAAAAACTGAAAAAATGACATTGCTCTCCAACTATGTTCCCAAACCCTAGGGGTGAATACTTATTGGTGAATAGAGGGTTTAAGATGCCTCAGGGAAAATCTGGCCCACCCTCTCCCAAATCCACAGGAGGTTTTAAGTAAGTCATGAGGAGATCTTTGGAAGGCTTTAATTTTTTCCCAGCATGACCCTGGACTTGCACACTTCTCTGTCATTAGGCTGTATTTCCAAGTTCCTTGGAAACTTCTGAGATGCATTGGCCCATGTTACATCTGGTACCATGCTGATCCAAAATGGACCTTGTGATTAGCATCCTTGTTCTGTGCAAAGACTCCAGGGTGTTTATCACTGATTTGTGGAATTCTTTGTACTAAGTGAGGAGTGAGCTTTGGATGAAGATCTGTAGACTCTAAATCCCTGGCAAAGCACATCTTAAAATTAATTTGAGAAACCATGATCCTCCAGGCCTTCACATATACTGGTCCTTCCATTTGGAAGAATTTTCCATCAGTCCAGGCCCTTTCAGCTGGTGAAATCTGAATCATTTCTTTCTGGTCCTTAAATCCTCTTAATATATTTTATAAATGAAATGTAAAACAGCCAGAGGAGCCAGAATAGGCTATGACTTAACCAAGGGCAGGCACTGATTTTATTTATTTTCGTAGCACCTGTATCTAGCAAGCTGCTTCTTGCTTTTTAAGGATAAGGTAGAACTTCAAAATATGCTTATTGAATGCATGAACAGAGCTTTCAAGAGTAATATCACATTTTAGACTACAGAAAAGTACAAAAGTTGCTTTTGTGGATACATTTCATTGAGAAATTTGGATTCTTTAAAGCAAAATTTTTGCAGCTATCACAGTCTATTTTTTTAAATACAGCATATGGAACTTCATTATATTTGAGTGATCTAATATCTAATTTGAAAAAAGAAATGGTCCATGGGTTGACTCTGGTAAGCTATAGATAACTCATGGTACAAAATGTGTGTTCTCCATGAACGCCTTCATCAACTAGACCCTGAAAGAATACATACAGAAAATGAGCAGGTTTGTTCAGTTGAATTGTTCTTTCCATGAAGATCACAGGTCATTTCTAGTCTTTTGTTCACTAAATATTCCAACAACTCTGAACAAGAATTAAGTGATTGACTTTGATATGCACCCTAAATAATGTAAAGACACCTAATCAAAGACCTTTCACATAGCATACTAAATAATCTGGCAAAAAACCACCATGGTAAAGCTGCAATTCTTTGGAGTAGAAGGCTCCTACATGAAATTGATGTGAAATGTAGAGAGTTAACCAAAACTGACTTTTTAAAACCACTTTTAAATGGATAATATTGCCAAAACCTAAAGGAAATTCTAGTTTGCATGAAGTAAGTAGTACGTTTCATTGAAAGTGAGTTAAAGTGTTTTCAGTATTTGCACTACATGACAAGCTATAGGCAATGCAGACAGGGCTGGGTTTTATTATATGCTCCTCACATTAGACCTTAAAATTTTGATTTTGACTCTTTAAATATACACGCAAGATATCTTCATGATAGAAGAAAAAGGCATGTAAAAATCTGTTGAATGCATGCTCTATCAGAATGATTGCTACTGGCTGGGTATTTTCTCCATTATTCCATTTTAAATTAACCATGTCAAACTCCTGCCTCCTAGCCATTTGGCAGGGGTAGCTTAATGAGATTAAAAAAAAAAGAAAGAAACAAGAAAGAGAGAGAAAGAGCTAATGGGTTAGACTGCTTTGCTTTGGTAGACCTGAACTGAAAATGCTATTTTCAATATAGATTTGTTTTAATGAACACCACGTCAACCTGCCCTTATTCATCTTTATGTGAATCTTACATTTGAATATATCAAGTATCAGTATTGGCAGTGCAATTTGCATGCCCAGTTTTGAAAGGCAAACTCTTCTGTTCCTGACAACATTCAAATTGCCACACAAGCACTGTGTTCATAGTTATAGATAAGGTAATCTGAATTTTTTCCTCTATATCACATTGTGGAAAAAAATAAGGAAGAAGATAATGAGAGTTTTATCCCAGAATGAGGTCATCACTTGATTACTAGGGTCCAAATCCAACCACACCTAGGTATAGCCAACTCTGTCCCATACCTTACGTTCGCATGCAATCTTTTTTTACTCAGTTTTCTAAGGAACAAGAAACATCTGTCTTTTTCAGTCTCTTCACAGCATCCAACTCCATGGACAGATGTTTTCAAAACCACGTTGTCTGTGAACATTTAAAGGAATACTGTATTTGCATAAACTCTGGGAATTCCAAGCTTTGTGCTTTCCATACTGTTTTAGTTTTTTAAATCAATATTTTTTTGTTCTGTACCCATCATTTTGTTTTACTTCTCATAAAGCAGACATTGTGTGCACACATCTGTTAAATCTGGGCTGCATATATTACAGTTCTGTTCTTCCAGAAACAGGAAGGATTAATTACCACAGACCGGCTCTAGAAGCACCCCCGTGTTTCTTAACACACAAAACTGCTGATGACGCTTTATTAGCATATTCTTCCCAGAAAAAAAATGCCTCCTAGACCCTTTTTACCTCTCCTCTGAGTTCAATTTGTACGGCACTGAGTGACAGGCAGCAAAATGGCTTGAATATATCGAAGGCAAGTTGCCAAAATCCTCCCGATAGAAGCACTTTGGAGCCTTTGTTCCGAGCCCATTAAAGTCACAGAAGGTCCATGTACTGTAGACAGTGTGGGGCAGGCAGGATGTTCTCAGTAAGACAAAACAGCAGGTGATAAATGACATTAAATCACAGTGAGAATTTACCACAGACTAAATTAACTACTGGAGTGAAATGTTCTCAGCTCTAAGGCTATATTAACACTGAATTTATAATTAGGCGATTATCATTCTTTTTAGTGTTTGAGGAGTCTATATGTAAACATGATGAAGACAGCTCCATTTGACTCTGGAGACACAGGGCTGGAAGTGGTTCGAAGAATGCTGGAGAATAATTCATCTTTCAGTCCTTATAAAGTCAATTGTAAAAATAAGTGCTTGGAAGTGAATTAGATTGTTGGATATCTTACACACACACACACACACACACACACACACACACACACACACACACACTTGAAATCTGCAGCCTCAGAGAATAGACTGCCAGGAAATCAAACCCTCCAAAATACACCTTATTGATGTTCTTGAAATTAATCAGAACTTGATTACTGGCAAGAGAATTTTTTTCAGGTGCACATTAATCTGTGGTTTTCTTTTTCCATTAGAGACAATATCCTTTAAAATACTCAATTTCTATTCTAAATCGTAAGGAATTCCTTTATGGCCTTTGCCACGTTTGTGGCCTTAGAAGAGCATTTCACTTTGGTTTTACCCTCAAGTCTCTAAGAATCTAAAGAAATGCAATAGAATTTATCCAAAAAAAAAAAAAAAATGTGTCAGGGAAAGGAAATGAACTGCTACATTGATCATTGACTAAATTCTCCCCAAATCGTCACACAGCAATAGCTTTGTCAAATACCCTTCAAGGAAATGCTAATAAAAATAGAAAATGACAACAATCTTTAAACTTCTTAAAATCATTTTTCTTTGCACATTATTTTTCTCTCCCAGACCCATGCTTACGCCCGATGAACAGTATTTCAGTTTTCTGCCCATCCAACCCCGTCCTGAAGGGGGAGTAAGTTTCTAATGATGCCAGGAACACATATGGGCCTTTGGTAGAATTCTCACCATGTAACATCTTGTGCACTTTCCATGAGGACATCTTTTAAGCTAGAACACTTCATTTTTGGCAACCAAGCTCTGTATGTCTAGACACATTCTAGTGCTTGGTTACAATTGTATTTCCATAATAAACTAGTATCCATTCATTCATAACTTTCTCAAAAAATTCTCCTTTTGGGCTTTCAACACTCCAGGCTTAGCTTTAGCCAAAAGGTGAATATTTAGAAAGTTTCTGCTAAATCCATTTTATCAGCTATTGACTCAGAAAATCATTTTCCATATGTCCACAAGAATTATTACCCCCCAAAATAACCCATGAGGAGTTGACTTTTATAATTTAAAGTTTTGAATGTGACTAGTCCTTTGAGAAACAAGCTCTAAAGTTGGAATGAAAGATTCAAATTTAAAACCATAATTTTTCTCTCTATGTACATATTCCTCTAAAGCATAAACACATGCACACACAATTCCAATTTTTCAATTCTTTTGGAATTGGATGCACTTATATGTGCATCCCTTTCCTCTTATTTTTTTGTCTAGAAAAAAATTATTAGCAAAATCCTAACTAAATATTAGAAGTTAAAGGCTAGCTTATAACTTCCACAGTGGAGAAACTGTAACATCTTCTACCATGGCTGTACTTTGCGACAGCATTATGTTGCATCCAGACAGCCTTGGGCCCATGTGCTGCTTCTCATACCATACCTCTCTGTGTGGATGATTTTTTAATCTGTACTAATTTGATTTTTCCCTTTTTCTTTTTTGACATAATCTAGAAAGATCATAAATATAACACACGTATGAAAGAACTGAATATAGCACTGGGGCCAGTTTGCTCATTCCAACCCATTTCGTCTCTTAAAATTCTCTCTGCCTCTCCTGGGCACCCAGGGTTCTGAGCTTCTCCAGAGACTATCTCTTATAATCAGCTCATTAATGAGCACTAAATTAGTGACAGTCCGTCAGCCCTTCCAAACTTGTTTTTATTTAAAAGAATATTCAATAAAGCAAAAGTAACTCAAGGTAAACAAGAAAACTGATAGTAGAATTTAAAATACTTGACACCTTGACAATGGGGATATTTTGTTCAAAGTGATTTCAGGGCAAACCCTTTATAAATTGCTTATTTAACCTCTCTGCCTCAATATCCTCATCCATTGAATAGCAAAAATATCAGCATCTACCTATTTGGGTAATTGTGAAAGTTAAGATTGTGGGGTAGACATCACTTAGAAGAGTTCTGATTAAAAATGTTCTCAGCAAATATTAGTTATCATTAATGGTCTAATCATTATTGTGATTATCAAAGAAGAGTAAAAAGAGCCCTGAAGATGTCATTTCCAGGCCTAAATCCAGTACTAGCAATCATAGAAGAATTTTTCCCACTTTTTGATTAATGATAATTTTTATATCTAGATATATATATTAATTTCCATGAGTTGGGTAAGATGTTTAGTACACACAGACAGAATTCCTTTTCAAACTTAATAAAATAGATATTAATCACCAATACGTATCAGTTACTACAAATGGCCACATACTGTACGTGAACGGCAAGTCGGAGGTGCTTTCACTGTGATCACCCATTATGACCCAAAACAACTTGCCCTTGGAGAGTGTGCTGGAGAAACAGGGTGACATCACTAATCCACCCCACAACTCATATCATCCACTCTAGCAAGCAATTTTCAGTCTCTTCAAAGTTATACATTCTTAAATCAAAGACTATAAAATATCCATCTGAAAAATTAGTTGATGTATGCTTTCAGTATTTAAATTACCAGGTAAATAATTTCTACATTGTTGTTTTTTTTAACCTATAAAGCCATAAACAACATGAACTTAGATGACTTTTAGCAACTTTGTAACTGTTGCCAGAACTAAAACAAACAAACAAAACCCCAAACAAAAAAAAAAAACCCACTCACAAAGTCAAAAATAGTTGAATGATATTGAGAGGATCTGGTTAATTTGGATTATTTTTTTAAGTTTGACAAAATATGACAAAGACACTACATAGATGTTTTTGGTGTTATCAGAATAGAAAAGGAACACCATCTAAGCTATTTTATAGCAAGTTCATAAATGATAAAGCATTTTATAATGACTCATAAGATTGTAAAGCATGTTAAGCAGTCAGAACTTCACTGAAGGGTAGTAATTAACACAGTTACCTGTAGCATGCAGTCTAAATGCAGTGAAATTTCAAAAGAACAACAACAAAGAAAAGATATTAAAAGCCTTTCTTATAAAATTCAGAGGCCTTCTAACCTCTTTTCAGTATGTTTTTCTCTTTTTACTTTTATTACTAGTGGCAAATTCTGTGTCTCTGACTAAACTTAAAATATAATTTATCAAAAATTATGCATAAAAGGCATATACCTGTTATCTTGTAAGATCAGTAATGACTCCATATTTCAATGACTAACGTTTTCATAACACCTACCAGCTTCTGAAGCATTTCCATACTCAAGAAATCACTTCATTGTCTTGTAATAACGTATAATGGAAAAGAATCTGAAGCTGTACACCCGAAATTAACACAATATTTTAAATCAATTACAGTTAAATGAATAAAATTAAAATTAAAAAAAAAATTTTTTTGAAAAAGAAATCACTTCATTATCATAAGAACCCTGTGATAAATTCATTAATACCTTTTTATTTTACAACTGAGGTTAAATGACTTACCCAAACTCCTGCTTCTAGAAATGACCAAAAACAAGAGTCAGACCCACATCTTCAGCTCACAAATTCCACGATATCACGCTACCTATCTGTACCTTTATTTTAAGCTGTAAGTAATAATTCCAGTCTAAATTAGTCTTCAAATCCATCCATGGGATTTCACAATGTGCCAGGTAGAGCTGTGCAGTTTATGTTCATTATTTTAATTAATATTCAAAACAGCAACACAAGATACAAGTTTATTTGTGGCATCTTACAGATAAGAAATTTCTCAAGATTATAAAGCTGATACCAGTACTGGGATTCTATGTACTTCGTCACGATCTTTGGAGAATTACTCTAAACTGTTTTAAATATTCTTCGTGGGCCTTCATGGAAAATGCTTCTCCTAAATTCTTGAAGTGGAAGAGATGGGTCAACCGTACTTTACTGACTGCTGAGCACATGGCGTTTGTAGGCGCTTATGCAGTTTATCTTCTAGACTCACATGGTCAAAGATCCTAGTAAAGTGAGAAGTTAGTACGGGGGGGGTTAAGAAATCCAAAGAGGAAATAGAGTGACCTTGTAGATTTAACAGAATATGTAAATGAGGCTCCACAGGAAGTGTGAAGCTATACAGGTAGAATCTGCAAGAAGAGGCCAGTGCAGCAAAGTCACTGGGAATGATGCCACAAGAACTCATTAAACTCTCCTCAATGAAGGAATTATTCTGTAAGTATCTGATGGTGAGTGATACGTGTGAGCGGACACAAAATATAGGATAGGTTAAGGAGAACAATTCTATGCATGGAGGTCAAATCAAATGGGATCGTGAAGAAAGAATGAGGAATGAATGAATGAATGAGATTTTTTAAAAAATGGGTTTTATCTCAGTCAGAAATAAGGCAAGGGCATGGATGTACTTGGAATCGAGTCATGCTAAGTACCGAGAAATAAAACTGAGTCTTTTGTGGTCATTCATCCCTTCTGGATTGTATCATGCATAAGAGCCGGATTAGTTGAAAGTCAGAAAGGCTGGAAGCAGAAAGACATTTCATTAATCTAAATATATTAGCTAGCCAGGGTCTAGACGAGGACTTTATGGATAAGAAAGTAAGGAAAAGGGTAATTTCACAAAACAGAACTTGGCATGGCCGTAACAGATAAGAAGCATCAAATTTAAGCCCATTTGCATTTGGAGAAAAGTGCAATAAATTTTAATAATAAATAAAAGCCATAGCGGCTCATTCAAATCATTTGCCCGCATGCCTCCCTTGTGGAGATGATACAAAAAGTAAGATGAATGAAATTTGACCTTATTTCTATTACTGTGGCAGAAAGCTATTACTTTACTTGCTGTGATTATGATCAACTTAATTTCCAAGAGGAAAGAGATAAAAAGACAAGAAGGATTTTATCAAATCTGTTCACAATGCTGAAGGATTGAGATATTGATTTTTAATTTGAAAGTTAACTCTGCATTCTACAAGCTATATCTGTAGCATACTGCCTGCCTGGATAAATAGTACTTAGTATGTAAGTCATTTCTAAGAGCTGGTTTTAGTGTTTATGCTAATAATTCTAAGGCATTTCAAAATTGTATTTAGGTTATGAATTTTGTAGCCCCCCCCCTTTTAATTTTTTACCATTCAGATTAGCATTTTTATGTCTTAGGGGTTTTTAATACTTGCATCTTAGACCCCAGACTCCAGGCCTTGGCCCTTGGTCACGAGGTCAGCTTGCATCACACACTATCTTTCACCAGCTATGCTGTGCATATAAAGCTCCTTGCCATTTTCTCTTCCTGACCTTGGCTCTCTGAACTTAAATCTTTCAACTTATTATATGACTGCATGAGAGCGTGTTAAATATTCATATGTGTGGTCTTTTGCTGAAGACAGCTCTGTTCTTTATGGTCTTTAGTGAAGCTGAGGTATGCAGTTCTGCCCCAGGAGTTTTGGGGCACCTCTGCTGAACATGCAGGGGGCTCCAGCCCTTCTGGCCCAAATGTTTTCTCTCTTGAGGCCCAGAAAACACTGTGGAATTCCCTCCTGTAACTTCTACTTTCCTCCTAGGAATCTCACAAGATTACAGAGGGAATAATTCAATCACTATCATCTAGCTTAAAGACAGTCAAACCAAATACCAAAACAAATGGGCAATAATAAACATTTTATATAAATTTGACAAGAGTAAGAAGGCCTTTGCATTGATCAGGAAACAACACCCCCCCACACACAAACACACACACACACTGATGACATAGAATGTTGTTAAGATGTGTCTACTTTCAATCTGCAAAAAGAGAGGAAAGTGAATAGGAGACATGTCAAAATTATATGTTTTTCTTGAAAACGAACAGATAAAAATGTGTTCCCCAAAAGGACACTCACTGGACTACAAATTGAGAAATGTGTTAAACTGCAAAGAAAATGCAAAACAGTGTTTGTCAAACGATTTGTCTCTATATCAAATTTTATCATCTTAAAATTGTTATCGATACTTTACACATAACAGTGCTTATTTTTCATTGTACATCCAAGAAAAGTACCCAAATGTTGTCTGTGCCGATGTTGGTTCCTTAATCTTCAATTCTGTATTAAATATTTTTAAAAATGACATGTTGGATCAAAACTCAGAAAGGAGTTTTAGGATCCATTTTGTATGTTGCATTATTAAGTCCTTAGAAACACATTGTATGGTGAATAGTATTATTTTCAGCTTAACCTGAGACAACAAAATCTAAAGGAAGTCAAAATGCTTGGCCAAGGTCATGCCATGATAGGGATCGTGGTGGACGCTGGGAGAACACTGGATTCCTGGACTCCTGCGTCCACATTTACCTACAGGGACTGGCACTAGTTGCAGGCTGGCCTCACTCCTGGCCCTCACTGGAGAGTTTGGGGGACAGGACCAGACATGCAGGATCAGCCTTTATTGGACTCTCCACCATGGCTCCATGAAGGTACAGTCAAGTTTTTTTTTAAAAAAATGTGATGAATTCAGTGCTGTCCAGAACTGTCAGGAATGTAGTGGGGGAATCTGAATAGTTGGAGGCATACACAGTAGGAGGCTGATATGGCCACAGAGCCAAAGTCTTCTTCTCTAGGGATAACTTGTATTAGAAAGAGCTCAGCTATCCAGATTTCTGATCTCCTGTGTCAGTCTCTCGACTGGCTGCAATTGGCCCTTGATAACTTCATCAAGCTGTTGCACAAGCCCTGTAGGACCTACATTTGTGTTCCTTTTTACATGAGGAAAAAAAGAGCTCTCTACTTATGCAAAGCACTCGCTTTTATATGCAACCAAAAGTAATCCTGACACAAAGCACGAGAAGGAAAACATTAATTGGTGTTCTACCCTGAGTTGCAGATGACGACAGGAGAACATCCTTAAGTCCAGTAGACATCTGAATCAAGGGATGAAAAAAAGATGAAAGGATCATGAGACATCTCCAGACTGGGGACGTTGGCTCAGCTTCTTTGCCGTATCTCAGTATTTTGCTTTACCAAGAAACACTTGACGGACATGCATTAGTGTTCTTTTCAATCTCAACTTCAGGGCATTGGGGGCATAAATACTACCCTAGTCTCCCTTAACAGCTGACTGTTAAATGTTATGCAATTGGATATATTTATTTTTCAACACTAAAAACTGAAAATAGGAATTTTCATGTAGTAGGAGATTTTATGCCAACTGACTTTAAAAAGCAACATTACATATTATAATTTCTATTAAAATTTTAGGTATTAGAATTTTAAGATTTAAAGGTAGAGGGATGGATAAAGTAGTATCACGAGGAAAGAGAATTTTGCCCACTGAACATGACTCATCCCTAGAATAACTGAGAGACTCAAGCAAATAGGTTTTGTAAGATTTAAGCTTTTGACCTTTCTGAAAACTTAATCTGCTTCTATATATGATTCTTAGCCCTGGGTCCTTTCAAATGTAACCCCTGTTACAAATCTCCATTTGTTTTTTCTTTCTTTTTTTTTTTTTTTTTTTTTAATATTCTAAGATTATTAAAACTAGTT
>NW_006791400.1:1820425-1828128 GCF_000442215.2 Lipotes vexillifer | reverse complement strand
TAAACCCCTTTTCAAACCTCCCCATTTTTTTTTTTTTTTTTTTTTTTTTTTTTTTTTTTTAACATTGCTAGAGTACTTAAACTAGCTTTCAGCATTGTCCCTGTTTAGTGGCTCCTTCTAGACATGACTAAAAACACCCAGCACTAGAAGCTATTCCATTAAAATAAATGCATTTTTCTAAATGACGGCCAATGAACCATAACAGAATAGAACCTCCCCTCTCTGGAAGTGATCAGACAGGTTCAAAAAGAATATCTGATGGTGTGCCAGGCCAGCACATTGCTGCGATTATAAACACAAGGCCCACACCCGAAAGAGCCAGACTTTTCTTCTCTATTATAGACCAGCTGCCTCCCATAGTGAGCCTGAGTTAGCTCAAGATCAAAAGTCTCAGAACCCTTCTATGTGGGTTCTGGGACATTTCACAGTAGTGCAGGACCCGGGTAAAAGCATTAACAAAATGATTTGGGACCATGTCGAGAAGAAAGTGAGACCTAGGGCCATGTTTTCCAGTATCACTAAACCTTTTCTTACAGTACACTGAGCTGTCCATTTAGAAATCTGTGTTGAACACAAGGTGCCTGCTTTATAATTCATCCAAACATCCATCCGTGGAGCAAATACCTATTGAGAAAATGTAATCAAATTGTTATACTAAGCTGTGTATCCTGCTTCTGATGCTAATATTATGTTTTGTTGTTTGTTCAAACAACTTTTCTTCCCCTAAACACCTTCAAATACCTGTTTTGTATTTGTGTAGCGCATCTAGGGTGAAGGAAGTGTGTGTTTATTCCATTCTATTTCACGTTTCATGTATCAGTTCTTTAAACACTTAAACTGTATATTCTGCTATTGCATATATTTTAGAACAACAAACAAAGCCTTAATTTCTTTTGTATGAGCTCATCAAGCCAAAGCACCATGTTTATTTTATGGTGCAGGGATATAATATATATATTTACTGCAATAATAGAACCTCGGTTGGAATGGAATTTCAAGGTAATCCAGATGAAAGTCCTATTTTGCAACACATCAAAAAGCAGCGCTTTCAACTGCAGGATGGATAACAAAATTCCTGGAGAGGTACTCACTGTGCTGCACTGACATCTGCACCTGGTGGTTCTCGCTCTGCCCTCAAGGGCCACAGAAAAGCCTAAATGTTCTTTCATATAACAGCCCTGAAAGGCTGAGAAAATAGTTCCCTCCACACCTGCCAATCTGTCTCCACCCTAGTCTCAAGCAATTTGTCTCCTGTTCAAGATAAACCTCCGTTCTTTCAAAGGATCCTCACAGAACATGCTCTTCTCACCCATCTTTACCCCTCTCCTCTGGATGTGTCTTTTTTTGTCTATGTTCCTCTTAAAGAGCGGACACGAGTTGTGGGTGTGATGTGTCAATTCGACTCCCTGTTCCTCCCAAGGTTGGCATCACTCACATTTGCATTCCCGGCCTCCGTTATTCTCTGTGCTCTCATACTGAGCCTTCAGCCAATTAATACTGTAGATCTTTCTTGTAAAGGCTGTTCTGCACCCTCTAAAACCCATCTATCACGGGCGCTTATCTTTTGGACTTAGTGTGGGCTTTTATAATTCCATTATACTTCACATCCTCAGGCTTTCTTTTAACCTTTTCAAGAGCATCTCAGTTTCTGAAATGTTTTAGTGGGAGTCTGATCATTTCATGACCCTGTTCAAAAAACTTCAAAAAATACCTAGAAATCCACCCGATTAAGGTGAACTATTCCTAGCCTAGGATTTAATTCCCTCCTACCATTCCCTCACTGGACTTTCCAGTCTCATTTCCTGATCAGAAGTTGCACCTGTGTGGCCAGGGATCCCCACCCAGCCCCCCCACAAAAGAGAAAACAATCCAAGTCACACGTTTTCTGTAGTGAATCAGGGACTACATTATCTACCAAGACAGCTCCTGAATTGGTACGAGGCAAAGGAGGTATAGCATTTGTAAAAGCTCACTTACAAAATTTAAGCTTTAAGGAATAAGGAAACTGTTTTCCCAGGCAAAGTCATCTACTTCCTGTAAAATGTTTTTCAGCCTTCATGCTTTGGGATATACACTATTAATTATCACTGTATTTAAAGGTTTTTTTTTTTTTAATCACACTTCAAATTGTTGAGATACCTTTGATCTTGAATTATCCACCTCTGTGAAATTCCTCCTGTGTCCTCCTTCACTAAAACCTCATCACATTTTACTTCCTTCATGTGCAAAAGGAGCTTTACTGCCGAGTGGATTTCTGTGCTTTGCTTTTATCCTTTCATCTTATATCTCAACCCCCAAACTATAAGATTCTTGAAAATTGTTTGCTTCATACTCATTTTTAACATCAATATCAACTAACACAAGCTGCTGCGTGATTATTGGTTATATTGAGTTAAGTCAGTGCTTCCTTCATCTTACAGTTTCTCATACACCAAATCTATCAGAAATCGATTGAAAGGAATGCTTTTCTATTTTGTAAATCATTTTAGAAATGACTGAGTTCTTATCTTGAATCCTTCTTTGAAATCTGAAATGGGAACAAAAGACAGAGAGAAAGTCATGTTGTAGCATGAGTGTTCCAGGGGCAAAATAACGACCAGGAAGGTAAATGACGATAGATGTGCAGTCCCAACAGGACAGCAGCGCTACGTGTTTCCCGGATTTTTAAGAAGCAGAAGCAAATCAACCTGCATCTTGGGTATCTGATTCCCTCTTTGAACTTAATTTGAGTCATGACGTTGCATGATGCATGAGGCCATCTTTCACTGGCTCTAAGCCAGATCAATCAGTGCATCCCTATCAGAACCGTTTCCATGATCCAGGAAGATGGAAAGCAGAACTGAGGACCATTAAATTCCATTTGGCTATTTCCATATTGTATGAAAGCGCAGATAAAACCTGTGTCCAGATTTACTTAAATTACAGTATGATGTCTTCTGGCATGTCACTCAGTGTAGTCACTTTCTTATATTGCTTATATATCTATGTGTGTGTAAGTTATAAATTCATGAACTTCAATATTTGTGCTCACATATGTAATTCACTCGTACCAAATTAGTAACATGGGAAAAATACTGATACTTAATCTCAATGCCCCCTTGAGAATTTCAGGTAATCAGAACAAGGCCTCAGGACACTTATTTACCTAATGGACCCGAGGTAACATGAATTAAATATTAAAGAATAGAAAAGAGATGGAAAATAGGAAAGTCTGCAACAAGTGAGGAATCAACCCAAATGAATAGGACAAAGGGAAAGTAGTGAGATTATATGCGATATGAGAGTCTTATTGTTTATTTATGTCATCTGAAATATCAGAGTCACACAGACATGCATTCCACTGACATTCTTTACAACAGCATGAATAAGCTGCATGAATAATAGATGGCAACACATCAACAAGAACAACATCCTGGTAAATGAGTAAGGCCGAGACAAGAGCGAGATCTTAATGGTCTAATGTACCTATCATTCCATCTCTTCAGTGACAAGTTCTCTCTCTCTCTTTTCAGTTTTTCTCTTTTCCTGAAATGTGTTTTTGCCTTATTAGCAAGAGCTTTATCCTTCATGTATTATTTTCCTACAGAATGATCTTTAGGTTCAATTCAAAAATATTACAAACGTGTGTTAGATGTATATTGATTGCATCACTTGTGCAACTTACCAAAATCAAAGTGTTAATGTTACAGAAGCTTGATTGAACTAAGCAGGATTTTCATATTTTCTTTAAAGTGGATACATGGAAATAATGTAATACGTAAAGTTATTTTATGATTCAATATCTATTTTAAGTCTGACAATGTTTAATCAAAATTGATTAAAATGTGAGATTAGACATTATCTTAAGACATTGCTAAAAATCAAAAAGTATCTTTTGTTTTATGCTAACCTTGACAATTTTAAAATAATTGTCCTTTCATAGATTTCTGTAATTTAGTTAGAAATGCTGTACAAATATCTATATGGAGAACCATCATGATAAATTTTTTTCCCAAAGATTTTATTTCCCCAACACAGTTTATTTCTAAAAAGACTGTTAAAGATTAAACATTGAGGAGTACTTGTAAACTAAGATAGAGAGGGGGAAAGTAACTAACACATTGGTAACAAATATTTAGTTTACAGTATTGTTTAAAAATATTTGAAATATCTTTGAGCAAACATAAAGTTCATTTATATTCTATTCATTTAAGCTATTTCTATGTGAAAATATCAATTCTATAATTTTTCTAGTCTGACAAATCAGTGCACCGATTTCCAGGCATAGGTTTGAAATAAAATATGAGACTGACTACTGTAAATACTGGTTTGAGAAAAAAAACACAAAAATGTCTACTTTCAAAACAAATTTTATTCTAACATGTACTGTATTTTACATCTACTTAGAAAACTTCTAGTATAAAGGAAACTCTTGTGTATTTTAGGACTCAGACCATATCTAAAAATCTGTAACTGAAATGAACAGAAAAAAGAAAATCACTCTATTCAATACCGTGAAATCTGTATATTTAGTTAGCCTTCAAATATAAATCTGTAAATACTTATTAAAAAATATTCTAATTCAGCACTGATCACACCCACATGCATATAAATACATTAATTGTTTTTAGGTTTAGCCAAAAGTATAATAAAATAAATAAATCTTACATAAGTATGAGTTAAAATCTCTAGGGCATTGTTTACGGTACCAGAAACCTGGTGAATACAATTAAAAACTTAAGTCAATATGATATAATTTAGACATGAATATTTTCTTTTGCCACTGATTATCTTATGAAGGAAAGCAGAAAGTTATGAGTCTCATAATTATTGTAGTAAGTACATTATACCAAAGATGAATTTTAATTTCATAAAACATATTCCTCTAAAGTACTTGATCCATCTAGGTGCAAAGTAGAATGGTAACAAATATACTGTTGACCTTACAGTTATTCAGGGATTTAGATTAATAGAAATTTATATGGGAAACTGTTCAATGAAATTAATCTAAAAAGTCAGTCATAGGACATACCTGGCCCATTGATATTTGCATGCATTGTCTTCTGTCCTACTCAAAACCATGGCTTCCTGGAATAAAACTTACTTCTGGGCAGAGTTTCTACTAGACTGCTAGCCAAGCATTAGAATGGAAGCAACACTGAGTACATGTTTCTTCTTGTTGTAGATATTTATACTGGGAGTAAGCCCCACTATTTACAGTGTATATTTGTGATTTCCACCTGGTCTGATCCCTCTGAGTTAACAATATTATTAGACTTTGTTTTTATTTTTTTTCTTAGAAGTCGTGAACACTGCTCTCTCACAGAAGGGCAGGAGTCACAGTCTAAGTCTTCTTGAATTCAGTATTATCCATAGCAGTGAATTCAGTATTATCCATAGCAGTGACTATACATTAAAATAACTTGGGATGATCTGCATTTTAAATACTAATGCCAGGAGAATCTGGTTCAATTGGTCTGGGAATGGTAGTAGTTAATCAGTACGCTGTTAAAGGTCCTCAAGTGAAACAAATTTCAGCCAGAGTTGAAACCACCAGCATATACAATTCCCAAAACAGACAGATGACATAGAAAAATGATTAGTTATGAAAAAAATAGTCAAAAGAAAATCACCTTAAAGAACCAGAGAAAATAGCTGTCACCAAAATGTATCTCCTGCAAGAAACAGGAGAGAATTTGAAAATTGCCTTTAAGATCTTTCTCGACAAGATTCTATAACCAATTGCATCTATTAAACAATGGTTTACCTTCAAATAAGTAGAGTGGGTAAATCTACAAAATACACCAAGGTATTGGAACAGTATAGTTATTACTGCTGTTTTCAAAAGTTCAACAATAAGGCATTATGTTTAAATTTATAAAAAGTAAGATGATTAATACTGAGAGATATTTTTATTTACATATTGAGAAAATGTTATGAATGCAGAAATATTTTTAAAACTTAAAGGAAAAGTTTAAGGAGCAAGGAATAACTGAACGTATACTAAATACTCGAACTTCAAATAATAATCCATCTATATTTTTAAAGATAATTTCATAGCACAGTTATGATTATTCAGATTGCCTTGGAGATTGAAGATGAAGAAAAGGATACATAGTACTGACTTGTGATAAAATTATCTGGCCGTATCTAGGTATTTGTCACTTTTCCTCTTTTTGTCGGCCAATCCTCCCAGGCTGCTTCCTGCTTTTGCACAAGACTTTGTGCTATCTGGAGTCTCTCTCTACATTTTCCTTTACAAAAATCAAAGTGTGCAGTCCCTTCTTTCCTTAAGCCCCTTGGCATTCAAAATGAAATCACGTCCCAAAGTCACCACCAAGAATTTTGAATATTACCAACAATATAATACCACCAAGAACTTTGAAACTTGAGTGGATGGTGTAAAGATAAAAGTTTAATATTTGCATCCAAGGTCTTAATAGTCCAGTAAATGATGTACTAGGAAGGCTGAATCCAGGGGTTGCTTTCTCTGAATTCTCTAAATCTTTTCATATATCTCCATTTCACTGATCAGTTTTCAATTTTTTTCCTTTCAATGGCTTAAGCTTTAAAAGTTTAAGCTTTAAACTTTTCTTTTTCACTTGGGGTCCTTGAGTGGAAGCACAATTAAAGCATTTTTATTAACATAAGCAGAAAAATAAGTCAGGATAACAATAGGAAACTTATAAATGTGTTCTTTTCCAGAACTGTTTTAGCAGCCTTAGCATATAAGGGGATTACCTAAAACAGAGAAGACAATTCTCATCTCACCTTCTGCTTACCCAATTTTCATCGTCTCTAGACCTGGAACTTGAGTCAGAGCCAAGCCTAAAATAGGAGTCAACTATACTCAGAAAAAAATGACATAGGAATAGAATTGTTAAACGTTTATATCAGCGATATTTGTGAGACTTTTCATAGAAATGAATTCTGAGGGTGCTCAAATAACCGGGAAATTATTACTCAGGGTGGGTGAATATTTCCAAGTGGACGCTTACCCAAAGATTCTGGAAAGAATAGGTTATTTTGAGCAGTTGGACATGTTTCTACTTGTTTAATAAGCATGTTGGCTAAAAAATTGGGATTAGGCTCAGTGGAAACCTATGAGAATATGATGCCAAAAATCCATTGGATTTAAGGTAGGGAGGATACAAAAACTTTGGAATATGGATGTCTGTCAAGATTATGACTTGCCTAACCATTCACTAGGTATGAATCTCCTAGGCCATTCCTTTCATGAAGAGATTAGATAACCTCCTACCAATAGGTGAGTGATGCCCAGGAAGACAGGTCTCTTTAAAAACATTGGGACTGGGAGTAGTTGTGTTGTCAGAAACCAAAGACACAGGATTTACCCACAAGATGCAAAGGGTTGTTGTAGCCCCAAAAAACGTCAGGGCCATTGGAGCCATTAGAACTCTATGACCCATGGATTACTGTAGCTGTAAACTGACCATGGATTCCCAAGGATCATAATTAATGTCAGCCTAGTAAGATACTGTTATATTTTTTAAAAGTATTCTAGTTCTAGTGCATAGAAGCCTGATTCAGGCCACCAAAATAAAGTTTTGCTCTTCACTTAATTCCCAAATTTGAGCCAAAGCACAGATCAAGTCCTTTAAATAAAGAGCAGGTTTACATTTCTGAATAAAGATATTGTGAGGGCATCAGAAGTTAGTTCCATACATATTTTGTAGTCTTCTGTAAAGGCGTCTGCATTCCTG
>NW_006791400.1:1783838-1820415 GCF_000442215.2 Lipotes vexillifer | reverse complement strand
TCCTGCACCAGAGTAACTGTGCACTAGTGAAAAGAAATACATTAGATACCAGCTTTATTTTAATTTTGGGAAAACGAGAGCCCTCTGTGAATCTACAGTCAAAGAGGAATTACACTGAGTTCAAAGACAAGGAAGTTGTTTCTAATTCTGCTTCACAGTATGCCATGGATATTTCCCCAGTTCACGATTAAAAGTCTTTCTCGGGCTTCCCTGGTGGCGCAGTGGTTGAGAGTCCGCCTGCCGATGCAGGGGACACGGGTTCGTGTCCCGGTCCGGGAAGATCCCACATGCCGCGGAGCGGCTGGGCCCGTGAGCCGTGGCCGCTGAGCCTGCGCGTCCGGAGCCTGTGCTCCACAACGGGAGAGGCCACAACAGTGAGAGGCCCGCGTATCGCAAAAAAAAAAAAAAATCCTTCTCCCCCAAATGTTTTATGTATCTAAATTCTAAACAATTCATTATTTCTCCTGAATTTAATAATATACATTTAAACATCAAGTTAGCATATATTTATTACTTGTTATTTAATAAATATTGCATTCTACATGGATGTGAAATTAGAGAACCTGCAGTTTTACAAGTGACTCTAAAAAACACCGATTCAGAGTTAGTCATCTATCTCCAGAAAAAGTTCATAGATATTTGGGATCATTTAGATTTTCTTCCAGCAGAATGTCTATATCTGAATCTTGTGATACCAGATATTCCCATGTTTTAAGTGTTGATTTAAAACAACTACAACAAAATGGTTATAAAGATGAAAAAAAAAGAAACTGAGTAAAATTAATTCAGCCATTCTATGTGATTATTTTAAATTTTATTTCTCTTTAATTTTTTTAAACTTCAGAGACATTCAAAAGCCACTAGAATTAACCTCAAAGAAACAAAAACATTGACAGTACTGTAATTTCGAGAATCTATTGTGCAATGCAATTTTTATCACTCTCTGCCAAACAGCCATCTGTTTAACATGTTCCTTACTATATATAATTCATATATGCTGCTTCATAAGAAATACATTTTTAACCTAAAATTAATTAAAAGGGTTTGTTGTTCAATTCTAAGGAAGGATAATAGACAATTTTCTATTTAGCACACATGTGTAAAGACAATTTGACAAAATTAGTTGTACCGTATTTCAGATGTTTATTCAGAGCATATACAGCCTTCTGGAGAACCTCACCCCAGCTCTACAAGGCACCACTAAGTTGGTGCTGTAACTGAATCTTCAAGAGGTCTTACTTACTACCATTCTACCAAGCCAGCTGCTTGGCATGATGGGGGCTAGGGTAAGATGGGTGAATTCTATGGACATGGGTTCACTATCACACTTCTTTTGCTGTGAACTGAGTTCCTGGGTCAGAAGCAATGCTGTGTGAATATCATGGCAGTGCACAAGAAGTTCAATTTAATCAACCTGCCACCCAGTAGCTGGCTGATCAGCTTCGGAATGGTGCCACGTTGGGGACTCAGTCTTGGTCTCTGCTGATGGCATACTGGGCACTCAGCAGTGGCTGTGGCCTGGTCAGCCTTGGTAAGTGGATTTCCATGTTACTGAGCTCAATATAACCTCCTTCCCTCCTGCCATGGCCACTTGGTTGATAAGCCCATTGGGCAATGACGGAGGTGGCTGTGGATAAGGCTGACTGCATCTGTGGAATGGGTTATCCTATCCACTTGATTGTTAAAATCCTCCTCTGCGGAGATCACCCTTTGGTGACTTCATTAATTTAGTCAACATCACTCAATTCAATAACTTGAAAAGTATTTATATTAAACACAAAAATATAAGCCATCAAGGGAACTTTTATGTTAATAAAATGAACTACTAATACCTCCTATTTAAAAGAGCTTTCACCCTCAAAGAGTCTGTTCTTCCCAAAGTTCACACAGATAAGCTTTGAGAGAGCTTGGGTTAGGACAGAGGTATTCTGCTACTCAGAATATTATTTCTTTTTCAGAAAATTTAGTAAATGTCTTAAACCTAGGTGAGGAGGTTTAAGTTTCAACCTCAAGGTCAAAGAGTTGAAGCTGAAAATCCATCTGGATTCTCACCATTGATCTTTCCTTTGTGTACAGGTATTATCATTTCATCCAAGAAGGGGCTCTAATATGATCTTCCAAACTTAAATATATTTTTCAAGAGATCTATACAATAACGATGGCCATTGATTATTTCCTTTGTACTGGTCATTGTGACAGTGCTTTCATATCTTATCTCCTTTAATCCACACAACAAATCTACGATGTAGGTATGGACTCTCCTACGAAGAAAATGAGACAGAAAAGGTTTAGCAACTTGCCCCAAAAAATGAAGAAAATAAGCAGAACCGGAAGTCCCTCTTATCTGTGAATGTAGCAAAGTCTACGTCGTTAACTGTTACATTAAGTTGCTTCCCAAAGTTATAACTCATTTTATTAAATTCTAATGCCATGACCACTTTGTAACAAAGGTGTGCGTGCGTGCGTGCGTGCGTGTGTGTGTGTGTGTGTGTGTATGGACAGGTACTCTATAAATGGGAAATACGTACGCATATTTGTGTTCATATTCATACTTGCAATGTGGTAACCTAGAAAATGACTGTTATACTCCCTGGCACAAAGTGTACAAGAAAGCCAAGGGTATATCGTGTAGTCAGGCACTAGCCTAGTCATTTTCACACGTATTACATACTTTACTGCTCATTACAACCATGAGTGATAGAATTTATTGCCCCCGTTTTCCAGATCAATACATTGAGCTTAGGGAATTCAGGTAATTTGCCCGAGCTGACATAGCTAGTAACTGGAAGATGTGAAATCTAAGCCAGCATCTGTTAATTCCAAAGCTCCTGCACTTCCGGGATAACACACTGCCAGTCTGGGTATTCATTATCCTGCTAGCCAAACACTGAAAGTTTCTTTTAACTGAGGAAGAGTTACTATTCCATGCCTTAAATTGCCAGACACAATGAGATTTTAAAGCCAAATTAAATAGAATAGTCTCACACATTCTCCTGAGTTCCCTGCAGCAAAGACTTAGTGAAATGTCAAGGTTGTAGCCGGGCAATCTTAACTGAAATGTACTTCTCTTCCTGGATGAAGTTAGCAAAACCCAAAACACGTGGTAATGGAAAATCTGTAAGCCCATTCCTAAAGTTTTTAATTAATCTGTACATTACTATAGTTTTCAAAAAGACTATTTCTTTGTGGTTCACAGGGAAAAACTGTTAAGCTGGCAGCACTGACAGTTTAAAATAAATTTCATGAATGGATAATACCAAGATACTAGAACCATGACTTATTACCAACTTTAAATCCTGAGATTAATAGATATTTCTAAATAGGACGGTTTTTCAGAATTTTAGTGCACTGAGTTTTCAAGCTCTATATCTTTTTTTAAGAGAATATATCAAAAATACATCTTTGCATCTGTGACATGTTTTGTGGCCTCAATTTTATATACTCAAAGTGATGTTCTTACCAAATACACCTAGAACATCAAGATAGCTGGCATAATATTGCTGTTATAGCTTATTATCAGATTCATCTCTGCTCTAAAGTTTTTTCAACGAATGTTGTGTACAAATGCCTCAGTGATAGAATTTCTAGAACCACTAGAAGAATAAAAGAGAATTTAGTAAATTTTCAATGAATGAAAACATAAGCCATTCTTTTTCTCTGAAAAAGAATTACCGAGTTGCTTTGATACCCTTATTATGTAACTTTCTCTCCATGAGTCTTTGTCTGGAAAATTCTCTTTGGGGTCTGAAGATACTCAGGGTAATGTGGTGGGAATTAGTACAACAGTTCATTTTATTCGTTTATTCAACAAATACGTATTGTCAGGCACTGTGTTCAGTTCTGGGGTGACAATGGTAAGCAAAAAGCAGACGTGGCCTCTATCCTAATGGAATATACGACATATGACTAGGAATTCCACACGAGTTGGGACATCCTACTATAGCTTTTTTCTATGAATTAAAAAAAAAAAAAAATCCCAGGTAATACTGATAAAAGCGATTAGCCACACCATTTGTATGAAGAATCGTGCTAGACCACTGCACGAGCTCTCCAGAGATAATGTCTTTAGAGATGGCCTCTGTAAGCCTTGGAAGACAGTGGGAGCCAATGAGGCTCGCAGTATACAAATCATGGGAGTGTGGGTTGCTTGGGACATTAACACCTCTTCACGTGGGCATGCTTCCTCAAGCCACCACCCCTCCGAAAATATTTGGTGAGAACTGCCCTGAGGTTTGGAAGAAAGTCAACAGCCCTTGATTCTGGACAGAGCTATTGTTCTAGTGAGTGAATGGAATAAGCAACAACAACAACAAAAAAACCCACTTCATTTTCCCCTTGACAACGATTCAGGGCCTCAGGGCTGGCTCGTCCATACCTTCTGTATCCTGCAGCAAGCTCAAGTTCAGCCTTCACAAACTGAAACTCTCGAGCTAATAAAGACCTCGTTCCACGGGCAGTATTGGGTAAGACAGACAGACACCCGTCTGGAATTCTAGTTGGGAGAGGCCGGAGAAGGTGAAGGACTCAGCCTCACATCAAAGGGCACGGCTCTACCTTAACTGGTTTAAGTACAGGAGGAATAGAAAGCTGACACGGCCGGATGAAGCATTCACTGTGTCATTCGCTCAGAAACCCACTTCAAAGGTCCATTATGTGTAATGATGCGTCACTCTGTTGATAGATGAGCATGCATTTCTTATACTATGAGATGATGTGTGGAAGTCAGTCACCTCACTAATAAGCAGAGAGACTCTCCATCCCACAGATCTTTTTCTTAAACTGAAGTGTAGTTAATTTATAACGTTGTGTTCGTTTCAAGTGTACAGCACAGTGAAGAGATGCAGTTATGTATATATATGAATATATACATATATATTCTTTTTCAGATTGTTTTCCATTATAGGCTCATCCCATAGATATTAAGTTGGTTTTCTTGATAACGACACACATATCGATAATTTTTTTTTCTGTGTGAAAATATTATAAGTTGTTAATTTTGGTGATGAAAGTTAAGGAAAGGTAAAATATTCTATGAAAGTATTGCTTTGGTGGCTGAAAACAGACATTTAGATTTAATAAAGGAGCATCATACCTTGTATTTATGAAATCATCCAGCGTCTAAAGGGATCACTTTGAATCTTTAATTACATTTTATTGCATTTATGAAGTAAACTAAATGCAATAATGTTATTCACAAATTCGGTGATTTACAAAGTACATATACATTTTATAAATATCCAGGATCTTATGTACAGATGCTTTATAAAAGTGCAAGCGCATTACTTTATTTGTAATTATAATTCTTCTAAAGTCTTTTCTGTTAACTAAAAGGAAAGTTAACTGAATAATGATATAAGCCAGAATATAACAGGAAAGAAGTCAGCGGGATATTAAAACTTCCTAGGCCTCTCTGTGGTTTTAAATATTCCTTTGATTTCCATAAAAAGTCTTTAAAATTTGGTAGCCAGGCGATGTGCAAAAAAGAAAAGATTGGCATCATTCACTATGCCTGGAAAGCTCCATATGCAAATGTGTAGTTCACAGGAGACAGTCCACAAATTACACTTTTGACTTTATATCAGAATTCCATTTTTTTTTTCCTGTTTATATCACATTTGCTCCCTTATCTCACAACTGGTTTTTGGCACCCAATTCAAGCCAGACGTTTTCAGCACCCTCCTCATTTAACACATATTTCCCTGATCTCTAACCAAATGCATCCCTTCCCAGCACAGGGCTATGATATTTCGTAAGGGAACTCTGAGTAATTAAAAGATGTAACGAATATGTCTTTGCTAGAAGTTTATCAGTTGACAGTTTTATAAACAAAAGGGTGAGTCGCTATCCAAAGGAAAGTTTAGCATCACTTCCTTGCCTTTTTCGTTATTTGGCTTCAGCAACTTAAAACTCTCTCTCTCTCTCTCTCTCTCTCTCTCTCTCTCTCTCTCTGTGAGTGGGGCTCTATATAGGAAGTACATTCAGGGACTGAGTTCGTAGATATTAACGTCATGTATAAGTGGATTCCTCATAGGAGAACCAACACAGTCCCTCTTTAAACAAACTAGGGGAATGACTACTTCCACAGATTCCTTCTGTCTGGTCAGGAAAATGTCTGGAGACAAAACTACTGTGAGATAATTCTTTCTATGATAAGCATACGGATGACAGCTTAACAGTGCTTTGAGAAAGGACAGATATGCATCTCTGTTAAGCAGATGTATGACATTGATATTTTTATCAGCCATTTCCTTTAGTATTTTACTCAAAATGCACTCAGCTGTTAACTTTCTAGCCAGAAAAACATTCAAATGAATCGATAATCCTCAGGCACTTGAAGCCCACTTTAGCCACTGAACTACAAGTGGCTTACCACTGGCCCAAGCTTCTGGGGTCTAATCCGAGGGATTTTGTACACTGTCAGTTTTTTGGGTTTTTTTTTCTAGAGGGAAATAATAATTAAAGTACAGCAACTTGGCCCACGATGCATAATTAACAAATTCTATTTTTAAATTAATAAACTCTACCATCCCTCCCAGTTCAGTGATTAAAGGCAACGAACTCAGCTCCTTGCACAGCAACGGGGACCACTGGCTTAATACTTTATTTACAGCGTAAAGGGCAGATATAGGCCACAATGAACAGCCTTCAGTCCTGAAGGCTGTGGGAAGGGAAGCTGGAAAGATGAGGATAACAATGCCTTGTGGAAGAAGGAAGAGAATTCAGATTAGATGGAAACCAGTGGGGTTTTTGCTGAGGATGAGTGGCATTTGTGAAGCTTTCCCATACAGCATCATATTTAATCAGTAATCTATTATCTACAGATTTTAGGTGGAGACATTTTTCACATTATAAAAATATATATATATATATATTTATACTTACATGTATCTTATATATATATGTATATAGAATATACATGCATAACAATATACATATTTTGTAATGTGTTAATATTATATATTATAATATGTATATTGGTCAGTAGGGTATGGTAAGTAAATTTCAGTCACATTTCAAGCTTAAAAAAGTTTGAGTAAGTGCAATCACAACAGTAAATTCTCTCTGTTCCCTTCCACAAGTTTCTCTTGGCCTTTGAGTGTGTAGCTCCAGAGCTAATAATCCATTAAGCCACATCTGCGGCTACCAAAAGGAGTTTGGAAATCAGGATGGTGCCATTGTTATCACAATCCATGGACTTAGAAACACAGCTGTCTCCACTGGGCACAATTCTCAAAGATGTGAGCGCACATTACTCCCCTAATCATGAGGACAGAGCAGAGCTGTGTGTTAAGTTTTGTGAACTGACAGCAGCTATACATAAACCAGCCACATGCTCCACAAGGAGGCTAGGACCAGCACGTAGCTATAGATATAGGTACAGGTATATACATAGGTATGGCTGTGGATGGACATAGATACAGATGTATAACTACAAATACAGATATAGATATGGAAGACAGAGAGAGGGAATCCCCAAAGTAACCACATACTTTTTCCCTTTTGTTTTACACAAGGTCATGTCTTGAGAATTTTAGAATCCTGGGGTTCATTTTCTCATTAAGAATATAATCATTCATACCTGAAGCAAGAACTGCCTTAGTATCAAACATTATGTGTTCATTCAACAAATAGTTTTTGATTGACTACTGCAATATAGGTAGAAAATAAATTGAGGCTATGATACAGATACATTAAAAAAAGTCTGGCCCTTGGGCTTCCCTGGTGGTGCAGTGGTTGAGAGTCCGCCTGCCGATGCGGGGGACGTGGGTTCGTGTCCCGGTCCGGGAGGATCCCACATGCCGCGGAGCGTCTGGGCCCCTGAGCCATGGCCGCTGGGCCTGCGCGTCCGGAGCCTGTGCTCCGTGAGGGGAGAAGCCACGGCAGTGAGAGGCCCGCGTACCGCAAAACAAAAAAACAAAAACAAAACCACCACCAACAACAAAAGTCTGGCCCCTGCCTTCAAGGGGTTTGAGGTGGAAAAAGGTAATTTAGCATATGTGCTGTTCCTCAATCAATATAACCACTGAAATGCAATCTGACCAGTAAGAATGACATCAGTACCCAAATATTCCCCTTTTCTCACTGTGGGAAGGGTATTCCTAATTAAATATAGAACTATGGCTCATTATTGAAACAGATCTAAAATATTACTGCAAGTATAATAATATAATCAAGAGGTCTAAATTACCGGCATTCTAGGGAACTAGAAAACCCTAAAACAGTTTAAACATTCTTGTTGTTAAAACACTGAGGCATACCTTGGCCTTGGGGGATTAGTTATATTCAACAGTGTCAAGAGCAATAAAATCCCCTTAAGGTAAAACGAACAAATATTAACTATACCATCAAACATTTTCTTTAGTGCAGTGGTATTATAATGAATTGCAATCTTCATTTTACACCTTGCGTGATGTCAGAGGACCAAAGTTGAGAATGCACTCGCCTCATCAACTGTCCTCAGAAGTCCCACATTCTTGGCTATGACACACAGAACAAATGTTTCCCCAGAGGTCAAAGTGATCTGATGGCTCGAGAGTCATCTGAAAGGTTTTGTGGATGACGGCACCAATTTTAGAAGATCTCATGTATTACAACGATGCAGGAGAAAGATGCATGTTGGCACCAAGTTTGGCTGTTTTCCTGCAATCTGTACAAACACAATTCAGTGATTTGGGGCTCAAAGGAAAAGGAGGCAGAGAGAGGGGAAGTAGGTTTGGGGACGTGTGAAGACGAGAATTACACGTGGAGAGGAACTGCCGCCAGTATGTGTATGGTCCACTATTCTACTCTAACTCTGACACCTCCCTCCCCACAATCACCACCACCTTATTGCACAGTCTTCTAAAAAGACCTGTTGCTAATAGTTAATATGTACATTATTACCTTGCTTCTCCTCTGAAAGCAACTGGGAATTTCACCTTAAGAAGGTTTTGGAACTCAAGACTTCTCTTGGTATGTAAAGCAGCTAAATGCGTTTTGCAGTACAATTCTACAAAACTACGGTATGTCTGGACTTGCTTATACAATTACTTATGAGAAAGTATGGTGATATAGGGAAGAGATGAAGGGATTATTCCAGAAATCATTATGCTTTTGTTAATAGGCTTATTTTCACGACCTTCACTTTAATTGTTCACTCCTCTGCCCTTTCCCAGGAACATTTGCACCAACTTTAAGAGCAGTAATTACCATGTCTGTCATACCAAAAATACACAACAAATGAAAGGCATGGAGGCACACACCCTCCAAAAATGATCCAAAGAAACTGGTTAAATTTCTAACAAAGCATAGTGCACAATCACATCACGATGCCAGTAAAGCGGCGTGCGCACACACATTCCATGGTAAATTCTTAAGTCATTCCACAGTCCTGTGGAACAGACTTAAAATTGTGTTGAACAAAAGCCATTCTGCTGCGCTCATTTGCAAAAGATATAATTAGCTGTTCTTTCAGTTTCCCGGATAAAGATGGCACATATGAAAAATAATAGGCTGTCAATACCCTAAAGGGTTAGCAGTATGAACTCAACAAAGGAATCCACTTTAGGGCAGCAACAGCTTATTTTCCCCCTAATATCTGTGATATTTTAGGATCCCTTATGACATGAAAGCATATGTTTAAAATGCAATAGTGAGTGTATTTCTATTTTATTTATTTTTATCTTTAGGTCCTCAAATTCTTCTAATCTCAATTTTTTAAAAAAAATCATGACCAATAGTAAGTTTACAAAGCAGAATAACATAGAAGAGTAACTCTAAAAATTAGTTATCAGGGTGAATTTTGACCCACAAAATGTATGTTAACCGATTACTTTCATTTTGGGGCTTCAAAATAAATCATTAATCAATAAGCATCTATGGAGGAAATACTAGGCCTCAGTCATTGCTTTCATGTAATTTTGGAAGAACAAAGGAAAAGAGGAAAATAGGTTAATCACAAGTTCTACACTGCACCAAAGTTAATGTGGAACATATTAAATTGTTATACAATTTCTGCCTGTCTATCTAACTATCTGGAAATTTATCAATACTAAGTGGTCCTTACCAGATTTTGGACCACCTCTGGCTTAAAGATGTTATGAAATCTTTGCCCCCCAAATCACAAGTAGTTGGGAAAAAAACCCTCAGGAGGTCTTGCATCCATTGTCAGGGAGTACCTTTATCTGTGAGGCCACTAGGAACAGCAGGTAAAGAATGACAACCTTAATTATGAGAGACACAACACAGTTATGGTTCCATCTGGATCCACTGAAACTTAGGTAATAGACAAGATATATTTACTTCTCCATTTTTTGTGATAATAACTGCCAACAAAGAAGAGCAGACAAGTTGACAGTCACAATTGGTAACAGAAGCTCATATTCTGCAGTGAAATTGTAGTCTTTTACTTTCAAACATGATTTCTGTTAAAATTTCTGCTTCCCAGGACAGGTGGCTCCTGGGATTGGGCCCCCATGTTGGCAGGATGCACTAAGGACTGTAAAAGGTGAGACACTGGTAAGTATTATAAACTGGGCGGACGATGGGGAGGACCCTTCTAATGGCACTTTGTCAGGAAGCTAACTCCTTTCTGCTTAAGAGGTAATGTGTGCTTATGAGCCAATAAATTATCCCTCCCACCATTCAGGTACTTAAGAAGACAACCTAAGAGGCCACCAAACCTCCTCGACAGAGCAGGGAACAGCTTTTAGAGGAAATGACCAGGCAAGACTAAGATATTTCATCAAGAAAATGAAGGCAGATGTGAGCTCAAAGCTGGGTTGCTCCAGCAGCACTGCCTAGACTCTCAGCCTCACAAGATGTCCTGTATCCCCAAGAGACAAGCCTGGCCAGATCAACCAGATCAAGAGTCCAGAAGAACATGTGTGGGGAAGACTGTCATGATGTATATAGAGTACAGGGCATGCTAGAGAAGATTCTAGAGAGAAAATACGTATCTACAGATGAGCATATCTATTGAAGCCCTAATAGAAAATGATGGGGAAAAATCCAAGAGACAATGAGAAACTCTATCATGTAGAGAAAATTTTAGAAGGACCACTGAAAGCAACTCAGATGGAGTACTAGAATTTAGAGCAGCAGTTGTGTAAGTATAGTGCACTGATCCGTGGATGCCGCTGAGACACGTTTAGGGTGTCTGCAAGGTCAAATCTATTTTCATCATAATAATATGAAGACATTTATTTGCTTTTCTCCCTGCTGTGTTGACATTTGCATGATTGGAGCAAAAGTAATAGTGGGCGCAACTGCCCAGGAGCACAGATCTAGGTGCAGGAGCTACTGGAATAGTTGACACTGAAGTCTTCAACACTGTGCATCCTTTGCAGACGAATGCACAGAAAACAATGCTTCCAAGAAGGTCCTATACAAAGCAGTGAAAAGGTTAACTGTATTAAGTTTCAACCCTTGAGTACACGCCTTTTCCATAGCCTATGTGACAAATCAAGCACTTTGGCTGCATACCCAAGGCGAATGTTTGACTCCCAGGAAGAGAACTCATGCAGTTGTTTCAGCTGCAAAGTTAACTGGCTGCTCCTTTTGTGAAATTTCATTTTTTGCTTGAAAGAACAAGTGATAAACTGTGGTTATCGGGAAAAGGGTATTTGGTAGACATCTTCTCAAGAACAAACGAAAAGTTGAGTCTTACATTAGAGAAAACATCTGACAGTATGTATTGCCCATGATGAAATGTGAGCCTCCACGTGAAAAGCAGAATTTTGGAAAACGTGTGTCTGCCACCACCAGCTTGGCAGCCTCTCAATACTTAAAGGTCCGTTTGAGATCAGCAGTGATCTTCTTGTGATTCTATGATGAAATGAGTCAACATGTGGAAATCTATAAAATTCAGTGAACAAACATTTTCCAAATGACCAATGCAGGACACTACAAAACCATTCATCAGTAAAAGATCTATTCAAAGTAAGAACGACCAATCAACTTTAATGTAACTTTATAAAAAGTTGGTTGATATGGTTTCAGGTTCCACTTGGCAACATTAGACAAGTTAGCACTTGTTGAGTTTTGATTCAGTACCAAAAAAGAATATTCACTATTATCAGAAAAGGTAATTTAAATACTCTGCCATTTTACATATCTCTGGAAGGCAAGATTTTTCTCCATATTCTTCAACCAAAACAAAAGATTACAGTAGGTTAACTGCAGAAGCCGATTAAGCCAGATATTAAAATATTTTCAAAAATGTAAACTAACACTCTAAAACACTAATGTGTTTTAGGAAAATATTTTAGTAAACATCTGATTTATATTAAACTATAAGGGGTTTCTTATTATTATACTTAATGAATATTTTTAAAACTTTTCTCAGATTTCTAGTATAGTTAATGTTAATAGATATGTCTCATATAAGCCAAAGCTCTTTAGGATCCTCAATAATTTTTAAGAGTACAAAGGATCCTGAAATAAAAATGCTGAGGACAAGTGTTTTCTAGAAAAATCTTATCTCTTTCTTTGAACTCAGGACAGTGTCCAGCCCAGTAGGCACTCAAGAAATATTTAATAAATGAAGTAATTAAACATAGGTTCAGTTTTCTCTAACAGACAACTGTTAGTATCTTTTAACAAGAACAGATTTTTAATAACTATTTGCACACTTATATATACCTATATTTAGTTGGCTGCTCAGTTAATTCAATGAGTCTTTCCAACACTTTTTTATTGAGATGTATTTCACACAACGTAAAATTCACCATTTTCAAGTGTACTCTTTAATGTTATTTTAGTATAGTCACTGCGTCATCCAACCATCACTACTATCTAAATCTAGAATATTTTCATCACCCCAAAAGAGAAACCCTGTATCTATGAGCAGTTAAGCCCAATTCTCCTCTCCCTCTAGTCCCTGGCAACCACTAATCTACTTTCTGTTTCTGTGGATTTGCCTCTTGCAGACATTTTACAATACATGGTCTCTTGCATCTGATTTCTTTCACTTTAGCATATTTTTTAGTTTCATCCATGTGGTAACATGTAACAGTATTCATTCCTTTTTATACTGAATGATGTTCAATTGTATGAAGATATCATATTTGTTTACCCATTCATCAGGTAGTGGACATTTTTTCCTACTTGCTGTTATGAGTATGCTGCTATGAATATTCATATACATTTTTTTGTTTGAACGTATGTTTTCTCTCAGGCATTTATGTAAGAGTGGAATTGCTGGGTCATATGGTAATACTATCTTTAACTTTTGGAAGAACTAACAAAATGATTTGCACAGTTGCTGCACCATATTACATTCTCACTAGCAGTGTATGAGGATTCCAGTTCCTCCATATCTTCACCAGTCTTTGTTATTGTTTTTTTATTATAACCATCCTAGTAGCTGTGAAGTGGTTTCTCATTGTGGTTTTAATTTGCATTCCCTCATGATTAATGACGTTGTGCATCTTTTCATGTGCTTGTGGCCATTTGTATATCTTCTCTGGAGAGTAATCTATTCAAATACTTGGCCCAGTTTTTAAACTGGGTTGTCTTTCTGGATTGCTGAGTTGTAGGAGTTCTCCATATATTCTGGATGTTGGATGCTTATCAGATATGATTGCAAATATCTCCCATTCTGTTGGTTGTCTTTCACTTTCTTATAGTGTCCTTCAATGCACAAAAGTTTTTAGTTTTAATGGCGATGCCTATTTTTCTTTTGTTGCTTGTGCTCTTGGTGTCATATCTAAGAACCCACTGCCTAATCCAAAGACACACAGATTTTCACCTATGTCTTCTAAGAGCTTTACGCCTTGAGTTCCTACATTTAGGTCTTTGATACATTTTGGGTTAACTTTTTTTTTTTTTTTTTTTTTTGTTACGCGGGCCTCTCACTGTTGTGGCCTCTCCCGTTGCGGAGCACAGCCTCCGGATGCGCAGGCTCAGCGGCCATGGCTCACGGGCCCAGCCGCTCCGTGGCATGTGGGATCTTCCCAGACCGGGGCACGAACCCACGTCCCCTGCATCGGCAGGCGGACTCTCAACCACTGTGCCACCAGGGAAGCCCTTGGGTTAACTTTTGTGTATGGTATGAAGTGAGATAGGGTTCTATTTTTATTATTTCGTAGGTGGATATACATCAAGTGTTTTAATTTTAATGTTTACTCATTATTGTTCCCTTGTCATGGGATGAATGATGCCAGAAAAGCTGTCTGTGGTGCCTATTTTTGTCTGCTAAGCACATTTCTCCTTTTCTTTATTTTTCTCTGATAGATTCTGTCCTTTTCTCCCAGTCTGCCACCTAGGGAACATTTTAGGGTTCCCATGGTTGTGGTCCTACTGAGATAACCTGTACAAAAGAACTGACAGGTTGCTTAAGCTTACATCCTCTGTCATTAAAAATGAGGTGTAGGGCTTCCCTGGTGGCACAGTGGTTGAGAGTCCGCCTGCCAATGCAGGGGACGCAGGTTCGTGCCCCAGTCTGGGAGGATCCCACATGCCGCGGAGCGGCTGGGCCCATGAGCCATGGCCACTGAGCCTGCGCGTCCGGAGCCTGTGCTCCGCAACGGGACAGGCCACAACAGTGAGAGGCCCGTGTACCGCACAAAAACAAAAACAAAAACAAGCAAACAAAAAAAACCGAGGTGTAGTAGTTTTTAGAGTATCTGGCTATGAGCCATTTATAGGGTGATCTGAACATGGTCCAGCTTTTAGGCAATCAGAAGGATCTCCATCTGGCCCAGCCTTTAGCTGTAGCAATTCTGCTTCTTAGCCTCTGTAACCAACCACACCAATAATGATGCCCAAAGAAACTGTAGGGTATTCACAGAACTTGTAAAAACTTGAAGAACAAAATCCTAAATTCAGACACAGACCTCATAAAAATGGTTTCTCTTATAAAATAGATTTTTAAGAAGTACAAGTGTCATAGTAAAGAAACAGATGTGGCCCTCTACCAAAGTACTGGCTTACCTTTCACTTTATGCTAGAGGCATATATAAAAATCCAGTGCTGCATTAGGAACACTTGATAGGAAAAGTGGATATCATTAATCTGGTTGATAACAGACCTTTTCACCATTTTCTCCAAAGGAAAAAGAAAGTAACCCAGATCTGATACCACAACTGCTTATTAAATTTTAATCTGGAAAGAGAAAGTCATGTTCTACGCCAGTGAAGGAGCCTTTGAGCTTATCTAGTCCAGATGAAGAGTGTAAAACCCAGAGGAACAATGTGACTTATCCAAGAGCACATGACTGGTGACTTGCATTGACATGTCAATAGTAAGTTTAGATGGAGAGCTAGAATAAGAACCCGTTTTGTTCTCACTTCCAGATAATATGCTTTCAACTGCATGACCACCTCCTATATTTACAGGCCCAGTGGATTTTTCTGCCTTTTTTTCCCCCTCCTTATCACAAGTCTCTTGTCTAAGAAGAAAGGCAAGAAAAGCAGCTACAAATTTTTTGGAAACACACTGTTAAACTGAGTCTCATTTTGCAAGATCGCAGATTTCTTTTGAATCAAAAATTATAGTTTCTAAAAATGGCTACGAGTAAATTGTGCATATGATTTTTTGTATCATGTAATATTTTGAAAAACTAAAGGGAATGGAATCCAATGTCTATACCCAAACTCCATGGCTTTTACAAAAGCAGTTTGATCATAATTACTAATTCAAAAAATATTTATGAAGTGCTTAATATCTGAGAATATTTATATTTTTACAATGTTTTACAGAGTTAAACAGGCATTCAGTTTAGTAAAGCCAAGCAAAAATCATTGAGGGTATTGTAGATTGCTATGGGTACAAGATATGTATATGACATACAAATTGAATAGATTTATTGGATCATTAACTGACCTATGGTTACTAAAAATATTATTAAAAATAATACTTTAAGGATAATGCATAATAAAATAGACTTTGTTTTTACTCATGGCATTACTTTCTATTGCTAATGAAATAAAACCCAGTCAAAAAGCTTTAAAATATAGTTTATATAATTTTGCTTAAAGAGGCAACAGAGCTTAGAACTTAGAGTGATATTAAATTACATTTTCATGTCTGCAGAATATCTTTCTAAAATTAATACTAGGACAGTATATAGGAAGTTCACATTTTATATGAAGGCTGCATCAAGACTTGGAATTATTCTAAATTCAGAAGCCAAGACAAATTCTGACAAAGGATGGCCAATATCACCATTTATCTGCTGAAATGATGTCATCCAGCATCAATAGGCCCATTTTGTAGTTCACCTGGTCCACAAGCTAAAGAATTATGCAAATCTCAACACATTTTTTAACTTGAGAGAATTGCATTACTGTGTATATTGGAAATAGCCTGAAAATCTATTGATTTTTATCACACTATTTGAAACGCGTGTATTTAAGTCCACGTGAAATGTGACCTCACCTTAAACTGACAACAATATTTTAAGTTATGATCAATGGGAGAAATGGTACCATTCCTAATATTAAGAAATGGCCAGAGGCACATTGCAGCTATACGTCATCATTTGGGAGGGGCCTCCTGGGAAACATCTTAATGTGGTAGCTTTTTTCCAAGGGATGGTTTTCAGCTTTCCAGGTTAAAAACTCTACATGTTGTGGATAACCCATATGTCAGTTTCTTGGTGGACACTCCAAAAAAGCTCACAGGAGAAAGATGTCTACGCCATAATGAAAATACGTTTGCTTACAATGAGAAGTCAGTATGCCAAGAAGACAAACTCATTACATCACAAGGTCATTTCAGCTTTTCTGCATTTAAATATCTATTTGAGCCACCTAGATCTACACTGTGGTAAAATATTTATTATTTGGCCATCCACAATCAATTCATACGTTAAACAGATGTCAAATATCTACCTTGCCTAATTCACAAGACTTTGTAAAGGTAAAAAAAAAAAAAAGATGTCATTAAAATATGCATACACTTTGAAAAAAAGATATTAAACTAAACAGGAAAAGAAGGGCTCTATATTGTAAATTAAAACATTAAAGACGTTTTATGAAGAGAAAGAGACTTAGCTGTCCCTATATGAAATTTACTTCCTTTGAGTATTTCCTTCTATTCCGTGATATTCAAGTTTTTTATCTTAAGTTTTTTAGTTCAAAATATTATTCAGATGACGTAGTATTTCCATTATCATATATCATTACTGACAATAGATTAAAAAATTCAGGTCTATGAATAATTTTAGATTTTAGCAAATCTATATGTAGTATCTACAGAATCCTTTGACGGATAACTCAGAACAATATTTGACCAAACTTACAGTATTTTTCAGGCAAAATCTGTAAGTAAAAATAATTCAATCTATTGATTAGTAGACTAAGTAGGTGCTTTCAAGATAAGACTGAGAGGGGAGTAAACCCACTTTGCTATCCAGTGGAAACCAACGGAAAAGGTTATTATCTGGGGGCAGAGGAGCATAGTGGTTAATAGAAAATACATGGGAGACAAACAGACCCGGGTTTGAATCTTGCATCTGACTTTGTACCAGGTGACCTGGGAAAGTCACTTCATATTTTCTTTATCTTTCTTTATCTTTATAGGTGCTATCTTTATTTCACTTATTTTGGGGGTTTTTTTGTGACATTTTTTGAATTGAAGCATAACATAACGTATAGCAAAGCACATAAAATGCAGTCATGCAATCACTACATAGACTGAGAAACAGTGTCCAACGCCCCAGGATTCCTTACGCCCCTGCCCTGTCAATACCCTGTAACCACACCTACGAGTCCTGTCACCATTACATAGTTTTTCCTGTTCTTAAACGTCACTTGAATGCTTGCTTAATGTTTCTAGTTCTGCTCATCACACTTGATCTTCTCAGTGATATTAGATATCCTGATGCCAAACAACAAAATCCCGTACCTCCTCTTTCCTTCTGACCATGTCTCCTCTCTTTTCACACATTCCTTTCTTCTGTCCACACCTCACTTTGAAAAATGCAGAGGTCCACTTCTCCCTGCCATCCTTCCCCTCACCCTCCTCTTGTCTTCTGTCTAGCGCCCTCCTTTCTTCTCTCCTCTCTCCTTTTTTCCCCTTCATATTCTCTCAGGCTTGCTTCTTTCCCCACCATCCTTAGTCTCAGCCAAGGAAGAACTATTCATTTCTCCTCTCCCCTATGAAATCTTGGAGTCAGCTGAGGTGACCCCTCTCACACACACCCTTGTTAGCAGTTACCGCCTGCTGTGGATTCAGTTTAATCAACACGTTACCATCTTTGGTACTCACTCACTTTTTAAAAATTTACTGTTGCTGCCAAAATTGGTTCAGGCTCTTTGACTCACCTGCTTCCACATTCGATCCATTCCCCATAGGAAGTCAAAATGAACTTTCTAGAATGTATAGCCAATCACCTAATTCTTTACCTTAAAACCTTCTAATAGGTCTCCATTACATTAAAGAAATTAAATTCTCTCTCCTTAGATATATAGATGATCTTCCTCCCAGATCACTTCTCTAATATCTTATAGGTTTGTTTCTTGAATTGGATGTTCTACCTCCTTCATGCTTCACATATTTGTTCATCCTGCTGTTGCCTCTCTGTTCTGGAAAACACTCACCTTCTTGTCTGCAAGGATTATACTTTCATTTATCCTTTGAGATTCATTTCATCTGTTCTATGAAATAATTTTTTGTCCACCTAAGCATAATTGACCATTTCCTTCTTAGTGTCTCTGTCGTACCTCTGTGTTTCTGTCCTAACAGCTTATTCCAATTGTTTTATGTTCTAATATCCTTAAGGGTAAAAAACGTATCACGTATAACTCTCTTTCTATAGGGCTAGCATAATGTTGGCATATAATGCATACAAATACATTTTAATTAACAAGAACATGTTTTTTTAAAAAAATTAGTTAACAAGGGTATTTGAACTCTTACTTTGTGCATAGCATCCCACTAGATGTTAAAGAAAGCTGTAACTAACTAGTCCCCTTCCCCAGGATCTCACAATCTATAGACAGTTAAAGAAACTCACCCAAACAACTCCAATATAAGGCACAGAGTTTGTCTGCAGTCATAGAGGTATAAATAACAAATCACTGTAAGAACACCAAAGCAGAAGATGAGTTTGAATCTGACTCGAGGGTACAATTACAACATAGACCACATAAATGATATAGTGCTAGTAAAACTGGGGGTACCTTAAGGGAAGTTTATGAAATACTTTAAGAACCATTTTGAGAATCTGGATTTTATTACACATGTAGCAGAGCCATCAAAGACAGGATAAGCAGGAGACCAAGTTAGGAGACTGTGCACTTAAGGCCGATGTTGAAAGGTTTACTAGTGGGCACTCTGTGACACAGTGTGCTAAGTGTTATGGAAGATGCAAACATCAACTATTTTTTTTTGTCTTCACTAAAGAGCTTAAAGATCTCTTGATAGAGACAGACTTGTAACTAACACAGAAGGCATCGAGATCCTAAGAGAAGCACAAATATGGTAGTCCAGAAATACTTTTTTTCTGCTAGAATTTATGCTCCCTGAGGAAAAAGCTTGGTCTGTCTTGCTCTCCAATACATCCCATTTTATGGAATATGCATCATGTGCTTGTCTAGTGAAAGTGGATGTACTGAGGAAGGTTTGCAGGATTAGAAAATGGCTTCTTGGAGGTAGCAACATTTACACTGAGCTTTGACAAAAGTTAAGGCCTTGCTTTGATGACCAGTAACCACTTTCTTCTTTTCTGGCAAGAACTCTGAGTTTCCTTGAGGGGAAATTACTCTTGTATCCTGGGCTCGCCTGTGGAAGCTGCCAAGCCAGACGGCTGTCCTGACCTGGACAAATGGGATCACCAGGGTCTCTTTCTCAGCATCTGACCCTTAACTGGAAGGACATATGGGAGGAAAACACCCATGCAGCTGCTTCATCCTTGGGGAGGGACCTAAACGAGACGAGATAAGGTTCTGTACAAGGTTGCCCAGGGCTACTCTTTCTCCTGTCCTTTCTGGGTCTGGCTCTGTAGCTGTGTCTTTGATTCTCTAAGCTACCCCTCATCCCTAACTTCTTTGCTTAAATCAGGCAGGCACAGTTGATTTCTTTTATTAGTAGCTAAAGAACACAAACTGATGCAATAGTTAATGTACCAAGAATTTTGGTTTCTGTTGTTGTATTTACATAATTAAATATGACAACATAGACCATGCTGTAACTAATTTTATAGACTATGTCTCAGTTGGCTAAGTACCAGGGCATCTTGGGGAAAACACACTCACACAGTTTCCTGTCAACCAACTCACAGATAACTGAGTTCTAGGAAATCTCTACACAAATTTGGTGTGGAATGCTAGACAATTCACCAAGCTTTTCTGCAACTTAGTTTCCTAAAAGTTGACACTCTTTACTTGACTAATATATGACTTGTTATCTGATCATTAGCATGAGTCTAGTTATGTTCTTTATTCAAACTACATTGAGTAAGGGGATGATTGTAATGGCTCTGCCAGCGTTCTTGGGATGTGCTGACATGGAATATAGCCCCTTTAAGCCATGCTTCACATGTGCCCATTTAGGTTGTGTAGAGAAAGAGGGAGGGTTTGTGAGAAGTTCATTTATTGACCAAGTGCCCTTCACTGATGAGTAGAGAAAGAAGTTACCTGTAAAAGAACACATTCCTTATTTTTCTCTCCTTTAATGCTTCTGTTTGTTCTGGTATGCTTTTAAAGAAAATATTAAAAACCTTCAAAGGAATAAAAGTAGGTGGATTAGGTGATTGAATAAAGAATGTGTTAGTCTATAACAGGAGTGGACCTCAGATTTCAGAAGTGAAAGACCACTGCACAGGGATCCAGGAACCCAGTTTCCACATAAAGATTCTGTTGGTTTTCATGTTTTCCATCTGGAAAATAAAAACTAATAACCAGGGCTTCCCTGGTGGCGCAGTGCTTGAGAGTCCGCCTGCCGATGCAGAGGACGCGGGTTCGTGCCCCGTTTCGGGAGGATCCCACATGCCGCGGAGCGGCTGGGCCCGTGAGCCATGGCCGCTGAGCCTGCGCGTCCGGAGCCTGTGCTCCGCAAATGGGAGAGGCCACAACAGTGAGAGGCCCGCATAACGCAAGGAAAAAAAAAAAAAAAAAAAACTAATAACCATATGATTTTAATAAAAAGATTACCTGGGTCAGGGTAGGGAATTTCCAAGTACCCCCTCAATTGATTCTTGGGAGTGGATAGAAAGACTGGGATCCTACAGATGGTTTATCAGACCACTTTCCATCTGCCCTGCCTCTCTTTCACCCTACTTAAGAAGGAAGTGATGTTTATGAATATACTTCTATATTTATAAATTATGAGACCATCAAAAATTATTTTTTGGAGTCAATCAAATTGTGTGTTTGCACACTCATTTTTTAGTTCCCTAGAGAAGCTTATGGCCATAATATTGAAAATAATTTAGTTATTTTTCCCTTATCAAGTACAAAACATAAATCTTCCATAATCACCAGGGGATCACCCTATAGTTAAAGACTTTAAAGAAGGGAATTTTTTTTAATGTGTTTTTTTAAGTCTTTATTGAATTTGTTACAATATTGCTTCTGTTTTATGTTTTGGCTTTTTGGCCGCGCGGCATGTGGGATCTCAGTTCCCCCACCAGGGATCGAACCTGCGTTCCTTGCATTGGAAGACGAAGTATTAATCACTGGACCGCCAGGGCAGTCCCTAAAGAAGGGAATCTTTAAGAAGAAGATCCCTCAGACAAAACAGTCACTGTCAAAATAATTTTTTATATGTATTCCAAAGCCCCTGTGCTTTAGCCAAAGCCTGTATCTTCTTGTTATAATATTCCTAAGTAAAAAGTTCATATCATTTGTGGAATAACATAAGAAAATAATTTTCCCCTCTGAATTTAAATAATTCTAGAGTTAATTAGTAACTCAGGAATTAAAATAAACAACAATAGATCAGGTTCCTTAAAGTCAAATTTTACATATATCCCACCTATACATAAAAACTTGTTCATTTTGGCTGATATTAAATATAAATATAAATTATATTGGATTTTGTACACAGAATTGAATTCCTGTCTTGGTCACGTATTAAGAAATCTCAAATAAATGGCCTAAACTTTCTGAATCCCACATCTCTCATTTATAAAGTAGGGACAGTAATAACTACACCACAGGTTTGTGGTCTGGCTTAAATGAGGTAATATGTGTAATAATATGACAAACTGCTATCTAAATATCTGCTGTTATTATTATGGACAGAATGTAGAAATTGATGTCAAGAGTGAGGAATATCTCTCAGCAGCTGATCAGAATAATCAGTGATGATTTGAGATTAAAATTGTAGCATGTTCATTGAGCATTTATATAAACTATGAACGGATTCAAATGAAATCATTATGGACACACTCATATCATACTATAAAACGCAATCATATGGCAGGAATCTATGAATATAAGTGCTCGAAAATGAAACCATCAGTATATGTATTTTAGTTAAGGCACAGTGGCTATTGCATAAGTAAGCAATATTTCTTTAAGTAGAATTTGAAACTCACAACTTGGCAGGCATTGTTGAATCAAGGCCTTTCCACTTCTGATGAACAGTAATGCAACAATTACTCATTTTTATTTTCTTTAAAATAAATTCTTCTATTAAGGACTTGTAAAAAATATGATTGTAAATTATAACTTACACTCAGGAGTTAAAAAATAAAATAGAAGAGCCATCAGCTTAAACGGCAAAGTCATATTTCTGTTTTTAATGTTTTAAATTTTAATGACTTTTTTTGTGACTACAGAACTTCAGAAGAGGAGCTTGTTTTTAATACCATTTGAGATATGGTGAGGCTAGCTCTAAGTAGCATATTATACTGTTTTATTTAAATACTATTGGAACATAGGATAGAACTGGATAATAAGGAAACATAAATGTGTTATTGAAGTTCTATGTGAGTAGAAATAGATCAAGTGATTTTTGAAAGACGTGTTCACATGACAAAACAGTATGTATCCTTATTATATTTTGGGAGTGAAAGCACTATGTCTCTACAGATAGAGAATCACGCCACACAAAAAAGCACCATATTAGACCACTTTTTGGAAGAAACTCTGAAAATAACTACGAAAAATAAGTTTGAAAGCCCTTCTGAAATTTTCAAGGGTAATTTTAAAGAAATGTAAGAGGAATTGAAATCAGGCATAAAACAATCCAGGGTACCAGTCAAAAGTTTCTCATTTTCTTTGGTGTTCTGTTTTTTCCAGAAATGTTTCTGCTACTTGTAAGATTGCCACTTTAACAATGAAAACAGGATGGACTTTTTCATCCCTGACAGTCAGCTCATACTGTAATTCCTCCTAAAAATGTTGATACTAGATTACTAAGTCTTATAAGTATCAGATTGTAATTTCATAGTCATCAACTGAATTCAATAGTGTACTTTGTCACCAAAATTAATGACAATTTATATGAGATGATGAATCTGAAAAAATATTATGGAAAGCTTAAAAACAGGAAACCATTTTTGCCGCTGTCCTATGGTAAAATATGTCAAAACGCTATGATTTACCACTGTCATATAGTAACATGTTTCAAAATGCTGTGATAGGTATTAGTATGAAAATAGATCAATCATTACATGTAGCTTGCTGTGAAGTGCCTTCCCAAACCTGTTGGTACAAAAAGGGATAAAGAATGAAAATGCCCTTGCACTATGTGTTTTGCATAAGAGACACTAAACAAATGTCAGATCTTTTTCTCCTCCCCAGAGAATGAGCAGAACTAAACAACTTAGGACAAGTTAATGCATTTATATAACCCTCAATCTATCCATAATTTTGATGTTCCTGGGGGAGACCCCTCCCTCCCTCCCTCCTTCTCTCTGTATGTTTTGTGTGTGATTCTCATTATTTGGAAGACCCTGCAAATTTTATATTTCTATTATTAATTGCAAAGACTGCTTTCTTCTGTTAGTTGAAACAAAGATTATGTTTACTGAGCACCAATAATTTATCAGTACTTGTCTAAGGTTTAAATGTACAAAGACACAAAATGGAAGAAACCCCTGATAGGAGTGGCACTTCTAATGGTAAAACACTTGGATGAGGATAATTTCAGGACAATGTGATAAGTGCTAGGGGAAGGATAGTGCCAGGTGTTAACCTTTTATTTCAGTGTATGTATCTATCTTTGCTAAACTAATTCAAACACTTTTGTGCCATGCTGTGTTACAGTCACTTATTTCTTCATGGAGAGAGCGGAGCTAGTTTTCTCAGTAAGATACTTCTGATACTTATAGCCTTGATATGATACAGCTCAGATCTTCCTCAAGTTATGATGGGGTTACGTCCCAGAAAATCTGTCCTAAGTTAAAAAGAGCCTAAGTTAAAAAGAGCCTAAGTTGAAAATGCACTTAATACATGTAACCTATCTAACTTCATGGTTGATCCCAGCCTACCTTAAACGTGTTCAGAACATTTACATTAGCCTACAGTTGGGCAAAATCATCTAATGCAAAGCCTATTTTATATAAAGTGTTGAACATCTCATGTAATTTATCGACTAGAGTACTGAAAGTGAAAAACAGAATGGCTGGCTGGGTGCAGAGTGGTTATCAGCGTATTGGTTGTCGACCCTCATGATCGTGGGGCAGACCGGGAGCTGTGGTTCACTGCCGTTGCCCAGCATCACAAGAGAGGATGGGACCACATATCACTAGCCCAGGAAAAGATCAAAATTCAAAATCTGAAGCACAGTTTCCACTGAATTCGTATCGCTTTTGCACCATCACAGAGTCAAAAGATAAGTTGAACCATCTTAAGTTAGAGACTCTCTGGACTTAGAACACAAATTATATACTATATAATCAAAAATTCCTATAATGTAATGTACATATACTTTAAATTCATTTGTAATGCATATTCTTACAGAGTTTTGGCACTTTACACAATGCATTGACTTTATGAGTAAGCTACTTAACAAAGCAAATTATGTATTTTCAGCACCTCATATATTGAGTGGGCATGCGTGTGTATCTTTTTTGAAAGACATGCAAAATGTTGAAAGAGTTGTCAAATAAGTTTATTTATAATATTTTTCATGACTTTTCCCCTCTGCTATTAAATCTATAATAACATGTAGTATATACACTTCATGTTTTAATGACATCAGATGTAAGCATTTAGTAAACTGAATTTAGAAAACCAGTGAGATAAATATTAAAATACAAATACTCATTCACTTCAATTATTTGAAGCCCCACAGTTTGAAAATGTTGACAGGGAAAAATGGCCTTTGCCCTGAAGTATGGGAAAAAAGTGATGTATTTGCATAAAGTTTCTAGATTCTGTAGAAACTGAAGACACTTTACAACGTTTTCTAGGGTCGAGTGTTAAATAAAACAAATGTAAAGCAATAAACACAGTTGGAGTTTTGTCCAGTCAGTGGTGGATAAGCTATAATTTCATCATTTAGTCCTAAAGGAAAAGTTGTAAAAACAAGAAGCATAGCTCATTTTCTTGTAAAAACCTAACTGTTCTATCAAGGAAGGTCAGACAATTTTCACCCCAAAGAGTATCTGTTTAGCACAATGCAGTTAAATATATAGCATGTGTACATGAGGCTTACTCACCATCTGTCTTCAGTCTCCTCACAAAATAAGCCAAGAAGCTATCAGTTTAAGATGTATATGAGAGTTAGAAAAAAAAAAAAAAGACTGCACTAATCAAAAACATAGTGGCTGTATATTTCGCTCCTATGCTATTGTTTGTGTTTGACATATGAAGCCATTAAACACAATTTTGAAGGCAGAGCAAGGCATCAAGCAATTAGAATATGGGTATAGCACTTGCACAGTTATTTGTTTTTCTCATGACTAAGACATCAGAATGCCTTCCAAATATCCCTAGAACACCAGTGCTCCCTGATATTAGCATTGGGTGGGTTTCTCTAGGTTGCCTCTTCCTCCTGAAATGGGAAAATTACTTGCTTTTTCCCTTACTCGTTAGATATATAAGAATTATAACTTTTTGGAGTTTAGAGATAAACATCTGAATTCTGCCGCATTCACGTGTGGGGCCAGAGGTGTCACTGCAATAGACAAAGTCCCCATTTCCTTCTCTATGTAAAGTAAATCATATCTACTTCATGGGGCTGCTGTAAGATTGACTGAAATATCAATAATATGTATGAAACATTTTGGGCAATGTCTGGCAAATTGAGTGTTATCATTATTATAAAATTGTTCTGGTTAGAGTGTCCGCTCATCACTTGCAGTTATTAGAGAACTTCCATGGGGTACAAGACATTTAGATTTAAAAGGATCCTCCTCTAGAACAGGGGCCTGCAAACTATGGCCCGTGGGTACCATCTGTCCTTATCAGGCCTGTGAGAGAAGACCGATTTTAAATTTTTAAATAGTTGGGGAAAAAACAAACAAAAGAAGAATAGAATTTCACGACAGGTGAACATTAAATGAAATTCTAATTTTATATGTCTATAAATATGTATCCATAAATAAATATGTATAATATATAAATAAACAGTGTCCACAAATAATTTATTGAAACACAGCACCCTTCATTGGTTCGCTATTGCCCATGGATTCTTTCATGAGACCTTATGGTCCACAAAGCTGATACTATTTACATCTGGCCGTTTCAGAACAAGTTTGCCCCAGAAAGACTGTGAGACGTTTGAATTACCTGAGGCAATTCTGTAAACTTTCTGTGAAAAGTGAGGTTTGAATTAAGTGATTCCTCAGAGACCTTCTGACCCGGTACTAAAAGGAGGGTTTTCAGGGCCGTAAACTAGGTGATCTCTTTCCTTGCTTACTGAGCTCTGTGATCTTGGAGAAAGTCTTTATTTCTCTGTCATTCTTTTTCATGCCTAGCTACCTTAAACGAGTACTTTTTAAATTGAATGTTATTATAATGTGAAAAACTCTTAGCCCAGGGAATGACATGCAGTTGGTGCTGAATAAAAGTCATGGTAGGTAGAGTACAAAATACTATCCCATAGAAACATGGAATATTACAACTGGAGGGAATATGACCTTCGTATTTTCTAAATCAGGTATAAAAAAATTCCAAACAGCTGACAAGTCTTAGAAGTAGAATTGGGGATGGAAATGAAGACTACCGGCTCTTAATATAGGAGTCTTTTTTTTTTTTTTTTCTTTTGCGGTACACGGGCCTCTCACTGCTGTGGCCTCTCCCGTTGCGGAGCACAGGCTCCGGACGCGCAGGCCCAGCGGCCATGGCTCACGGGCCCAGCCGCTCCGCGGCATGTGGGATCCTCCCGGTCCGGGGCACAAACCCGTGTCCCCTGCATCGGCAGGCGGACTCCCAACCACTGCGCCACCAGGGAAGCCCCCAGGAGTCATTTTGAGTGATGTGTTTACTATCCTTCAACTCACTGACACTGAGCCCTACAACGGAAATGAGAGGAAGAATGTATAGTCTTTTTGAATGGCAGGGTTTGCCCTGTATCTTTAGTGGGACAAGAGGACTGTGCAAGAATCAGAAATTTTAGGATATTTAGAAATTTTAGTACTGGCATTCTGACTTCCCAGAAGAAAATTCTATGAAGTTTCAGGTTTAGCCCATGTTTAGTCCACTCCTATTAGAAGCTTTCATGGTTGGAGTTTTTCTCTTAATTTGTATATACAAGAGGCAAATGCCAAAAGAGTAATGGTACTATTAAAATTGTTGGTAAGGTTTGGTAATATTAACATAATTTTAACAATGTGAACGTTCTGTAATTTTTACTGTGTGATCTAGAGACCATCAGATTATTTCAAGTATTCTGAAACTATAATAAAACAAACTATTCAACTGCTTATAGCAAGGCTAAGTTCAAAATTAAGGAAACGTTAAGTGTCAGTTATTCACAAAATTTAATTAGTCAGAATGGGACGTTCATTCCATCCTCCGTGAGTTCATTGTATCTTTACGTTTTCAATATAATAAATGATCATTACACAGCATTCAACACATGCCTATATAATAAACGTGCTAAAGTAAATAAATTATGAGATTAAATTTATTTTATTTTTAGATTAAGGATAAAATTATGGTTTTCACAACAGAATTTGGTTTAGTCAATATATCTGTGAGAAACTAATTTCATTAAATGTTTGGTGAAAATTTAGTCATCATGTTTGTTCTTAAAGTGGCTTTTGTGAATTGATCAAAACAAAAATTCATGGGAGGAAGTTTTAAATCAACATAATATGCTAACTAGAAAATTCTGTATATTTTCTATTCTGTATTGTGTGTATTTTAACTGGGTGCACTGATTCTAAAGGTAGTTATGAGTGAAGCGGAAGAATCCAAAGAGCAATATGAAAGTATGAACAATCAAATATAATAACTACTTATTAATGAGATTTATCAAAAGGTTTTAGCAAGATTGTACTTCCAACAGTACAGAACTTGGAACAGTAAAACACTTTCCTCGGTTGTACACAACTTTTAATCTTACTCTATGCCAATGCATATTGGCACTTTATTTCCTCATTTTTAACCACTTACATTTTAACTGAAAGTATTATTCTTGATTTTAGAGTTCAGTGGTTTATTTTTATCTCTTAGCAAAGAGGCTTGGGTTTGAATCCCATCACGTTGGTAAAATCATATCCTGGGATTTTCTAAGGAAAATATCATTCTGGACGTTTTTGTGAATTTAATTTGGAGCCACCTGCTGAGTTCTCAGTAGAATATTTGATAATTTAGAAACCATTTCTCCAATTTTTTTAAGACAATCAGGAAGAGAAAAGGAAACTTTACTATACGGTCTCTTTCTCATTCTTCTCCCATAACAAATAGATCTAGAATGAGTGTTGGGGGTAAATATCTGAAAGAAATGCTAGAATTTAAAACAGTTTATTAAAAACATAAGTCTAGCAGAATTTCTTTGTCAAGTTTATCCTATAGGCTCTGAGGTTAAGAAAAAATATCAAATAAATAAAGGTATACATCATATTTTTGTAAGGAAAATGATATCCTCGGTGGGTACATTTTGACAAATTTGTTAAACTAAGTGTATTTATCCAAGATCCAAGGACTCTTACTTTCCCCTAACCTAAGCTCATTACACTAATTTCAGTTGTGCTTTGTTATAAGAATTCTCAAGATACATAAAACTGAGCTACTCTAAAAGATCAGGATGGGATGAAAATCAGTGTTTTTATGAGGCAAAAGGCTGGCTTAATCATTGGCAAGGATCTCACATGTGCTTTTTATATTACAGTTTCCCTCATTCTTCATGTGTCACTCCAAAAATTTTATGAGAATATTACTTATGCTATCCAAACACATCCTCCAGTCCAGATATAAATTTTCACAGGATGACCATATACTTAGAAGTTCTTCCATTGATCCCTGAGCATGTCTCCATATGCTTAGCAGATTTGCTCCTTTACTGGGGAGAATAATGTATCCACTGCTGAAAACTTCTTGTTCCCTATTCAATGTGTATTTGGTTTGCCTCTCCCCCCCAACTGTGCATACAGATTACTCTGCTGCTAATGCCTGACGTGCTGTCGGAGGAGCTGAAATAAGACATGATACATGAGACAGAAGAGAAGATATACCTGGGAAGGAGAGCTTCCAGGACAACTTAGAAAATAAACTTGAAACAAATCCCGCAATGATCCTGGAATCACATGCTGTGAATGTCTGGTGAAACTACTGTGTGTTTGCTCTGTCTCCATAAATTTACTGCAAATACAAAATTTACTGGAAACTAAGAAGCAACGTGATTTTGAGCCCCCCCCCCTTTACCTATTCCAATTGTTTGATTGTTTCAATTGTCTTATTTTACTTCAGTACTTTCAATAGCCAACTGAAGCCAAATTACTCAGTTTTGCAAATTTATTCTATGTTTCCAAGCTATCTTCGGATTTGGGGATTAGAGTTGAAAACTAACTAAGAAAAAAAGGCAAAATTACGTTTTTTAAAACTACCAATCAGGGCTTCCCTGGTGGCGCAGTGGTTGAGGGTCCGCCTGCCGATGCAGGGGACACGGGTTCGTGCCCTGGTCCGGGAAGATCCTACATGCCGCAGAGCAGCTGGGCCCGTGAGCCATGGCCGCTGAGCCTGCACGTCCGGAGCCTGTGCTCCGCAACGGGAGAGGCCACAACGGTGAGAGGCCCGCGTACCGCAAAACAAACGAACAAACAAACAAACTACCAATCATATATTAACTGAATTGACTTCAAGACGCACTTAACATCCAGTTTTGAATTAAGTATAGTGATACAAACAAAAATTAATAAACAATTTGCTGATTTCAGGGCCACAGAATTCACCTGAATCAAACTGAACACAAAATGTAAATACAGTAAATAGAGTATGATTCGTCTTTCAGCTAAGCACCCCTGTCCTTAGTAAATACCTGGGTCGAATACTACATACTTTAACCAGTGCCTAGTTGGATCATTGTTACATAGTTGCTTTCCTAGCCTCAGTTTAGTTCTATTTAGTGGCCTCTTCATGCTCAAATATGATGTTCCGGAACCATCTTTGGTATTTGGCCGTAAGACATGCTGTTTCATTTATAAAATCTCACTCCAGCCAGATGTTCCATATAGATTAGGAACATCCATCATATTTTGAAAATTCCTTGCAATGGGCTAGACAAGAAATCTGTGTACTCAAAACTAATGTAAGCATGAAGTAAGATAATATACTTTGCTTTAGCATTCATACCTATTCTGGGTCAATCAAGGTATGCCAATATTTGAGGAAGCAACACACGAGCATTTGAATAAACATAATGTTTTCAATTTGCCACATCATATAATGCAAAAACGATGCAATTACATGTCCATTCTCTGAAGACTTTCAAAAGTATCATCAGTTATTCATATATACACTAAATATTTTTAAGCTTCATCATCACCTGAGCTAGTCTTCCCCTCGATCTTCTATATCAATTCAACCATCAAAATTATATTTACTGTGCTTTCAAAACAAAACTTATGGATAACCCTTCTCCTCTGAGGAAGAAATCTCTACAGGAGTTTTCTGAAGCATCCTTCCATCTAGATCCCTGCACTAATGATTTAAAAAAATTTTTCTTAAAGAATATTTATTGATTTGGCTGCACTGGGTCTTAGTTGCAGCAGGCGGGATCTTTAGTTGTGGCATGCAGGCTCCCAGTTGCAGCATGTGGGATCTAGTTCCCTGACCAGGGATCGAACCTGGGCCCCTGCACTGGGAGCACTGAGTTTTAACTGCTGGACCGCCAGGGAAGTCCCCCTACACTAATGATCTTAAACTCCATCAGCCTCCTGTTTCCGGGAGCTGAGGAGCAGTGGGCCCAGCCTTAGTTGTAACAGCGTGGAGCTTACAGGCCCTTGTGAAGGTGGCAGTAAACACCCACCTCCTGCTAATCATTACCACGTGCAATTGTAGAGTCTGCTTTACCAGGTCTTTGCAATTTCAAAAGAGTGCAAACTTTTTTGTTGGTGGTGTCATTTCATTACTTCTTTGGGGTCAAACATTTTATGGGCTGGATCATCTCTGGAAACGATGGCTACCAGCTTGATCTCTAGCTCCAAATGCCTCAGATGGACATTCCCCTCTTCTCTGTGTCTGACAGAAAAGGATGCCTGATTGATGCTTGGAAAGACTTCTCATTATCCTTGAGATCAAATCCAGCCCTGCTAGCCCGGGCTCCATGGCTTTCTGATACCCTCTGATACAAAATCATCTTCCATCCCCAGCAGTCAAGCCAAACTTCTCAATACCAGATGAGACTGCCTCATGTTTTTTTCACTTCTGTTTTCCTTATTCTTTCTATTTTTCCTATAATAGCCCTCCTCCCTCTGACTTCTCAGTTCAGCTGCTTCTTACCTTTGCTTTTAATATCATCCCAAAGCTTGTCCAATCTAAAATTTCTCTGACCCTTCTGACCCTCTTCCTCCCTCCTTCTTTGAAATCCCTTGACCTTTTTTCCATACCATATTCACTCGACATCATTTAGAAGAATGACAGAATTCATAAATTCAAATGGAATTTGGGCAGACACCGTGTAGTCCAACCCTTTCACTTTACACTGGTCCAGACACAAGAACAGGCTTGTCTAATACAGAAAGTTAATGATAGAGAAAGGACTCCAATCCTGCTTATAATTGGTTTTTCCATTTATCTGGTCTTGTCAATGGTATTCGAAACTCCTCAAAGACAAAACCATGCTCTATATATATACTTCTTTTAAATCCACATGATGACAATACCAAAGGCAAGTTCCTATGAAAAACTTTTAAAAACTCTGAAAAGCTGAAGAATTCTTAGGATTTTGCCTCCAACTGAAGCATGGACATTCAATCAGAGACAAAGGATGGAGCTGTTCTCTACAGAGGGGTCAAACAGCGATGATCTGCGAGACAAAGTCAATGTTGACTTTGCTGCCTTTTCCCATCTCAACTGGGTCCAACATGCCTTTGCATAGCCCTCCCTCTGCATAGTAGACAGCTGAGCCCAGGTGCCTATAAGTTTTGATCGTGTACTTAGGAGAGTAAGTGATGCTGCAGTGTTGCCCTAGGCTACTGTGATTACTTCACGAGTGTGGCTAAGGTTGGACTGAGTTATTTCCTATCATTTTACATGGCTATAGTGGATATTTCATCTGGAAAACTAACCACTTTTATGGTTAAATGTGGATTTGTTAATGCAAATCGTAACTGTTTACTAAGTATTCTAGTAACTTTGTGATAAATTTGAGTATCATAGTTTTATACGTATCGCATTTAATTAGTGTGTGTATGCACAAAGATCACGATGATACACTTTATTGAACTTGCGGATTTGTTTAACCCTCCAATTCCTTGACCCTTTCAGACGTTGTTTCTCAGTACAACTATGAGTAAATTCATGAAGCCTGTTTTAAATATTATGTCCCCAAGTATTATATAAACACTGTAATACCTGTCTGGGTTATATGAAACATGCTTTTCTTCCTTCATGCTTTCTGAGAACAATACAGAAAGAAAAAATGGAGATAGACTTTAGAACTAGTCAGGCCTGAGTCTGAATCCCAAATCCACAATTTACCTGTCTCTACAAATTACAATCTACCAACGATGTTACAAGAAATTGTTTCCCTAGTACACACTGTATATAACACTAGTATCAAAATAATGATTGAAAACGTTAGTCAGTTGCCCTCCCCGTTTGCCTTCAGCGCTTTTCAAAACATACTATAACTTTACAGCCACTGTCTGTAATGTGGAAATAGGCTCATTTTCTCTCTCAAAAACAAAACAGGGGAATTATAGCTAGAGTGACTTAGATTAGATAATGGAAAGGACTTCCTGGATGCTTCTATCCATCATCCCAAAGGTCACTGAAGTAGGGGCTTTCATGCCCCTGATGGGAATTAGTGAGAAAGACACAATTAACTTAAAAAGGTTCCATTCTCTGGGATGATTTAAACAAAACTGTGTGCCTTACTTTTTCTACTTCTGTCCTAAGGCCCAGCTACATTTTAAAGAAGCCCTGTCATTAAATGATGACACATAATATAGTTTTAAAAAGCACAAGATTGGGAGTAACATATACACACTACTATATAAAATAAACCACAAGGTCCTACCATATAGCACAGGGAGCTATATTCGATATCCTGTAATAAACCATAAGGGAAAAGAATATGAAAAAGAATGTGTATATGCATGTATAACTGAATCACTTTGCCGTACACCTGCAACTAACACAACACTGTAAATAAACCACACTTCAATTAAAAAAAGCACAAGACGAAATGGAAAACAACAAAATATAGAAGCACAGTCTTGTGATCTTGAAGTGAGCCTATAAAAAATGAAAAGGAGTTAGATTCTGTTTCTGCAGCTCACATACCTTTTATTCTCTCTCCCATTCTCACATCAGGATTTAAAGTTTGAACATTATATTGTGCTCAACTCATAAGGACATGCAGGAAAATGGAACCCTGCACAAGGCCTCCCGCTCCTTTTGTTAATCTGACAAGGGCCACATGTTGGAGCTAACAGGCTATTTTGTTCTTATCTTCCAGAATTCACATGTCTCAGAAAACCAGCAGGCAGCAGAAAAACCACCTGGATGCCGGCCACATCTCAAGAGCTGAGCCAGGCTTTGGTTCCTGCCCTAGAATTTCCTGACTTGGGAGTAAAAATTCCACACTTAAGCCATGCTGTCACTTAGATGGGTTCCATTGTGATGGCCTATCTACAAACCAACATTTTCTGAATAGGTCCTTGTTCCATTTGGTGCTTTCCTGAGGCAGTTTTATCAGTGTTCTGATGTACAGTAACCTGATAAGCCTTTATTTAGCATCCATGTATCACTCCTTAACCTTTAAGAAGACTGCCGGCAGCCAGGCCTTTCCCACTTGGGTAATGATAAAGTGTGCACCACTATTTGACGCAGATTAACCAGGTACCGTTTTGGCAACCTCAGGTCTCAAGATTTAGTAAGACTCTCTACAATAATGTCAGACTCTGGAGCACTAACTATTTATCTATGAGAAGGTTTGAACGCTTGTAAATTTAGGTACATATGTAAGTTTATATCTCACACACACACAAAATCAGCGTTTGATAAAATTATGTTAGCTTAAATTAATATATCTTTTTTTCCAAGTTTTTAAAATTGAAATATAGTTGATTTACAATGTTGTGTTAAATCGATATGTCTTAATAAGAAAGATTTACTCCAGGACATAAGAGAAGTTAAATCTCCAAGAGTCAAGCTTTAAAAAAGAAAAAAAATCTTTTATAGTGACTTTGCCTCATACCTAAGCTATTTGCATTTTAAGTGTCTATAAATTAATGATGTTCTGAAGTGTTACGGTCAACATATTTTTGTGGTTCGGCAGATTAAGATCCGTGTCAAAAATGTTGAGAGACACAAACACTTTATTACTTGAAAATCATGGTATAAAATAAAAAGTATCAGGTGAACACTGAAAACAGTTTTCTGATCCAAAATTTAATCTGAATCTTGCACCCCTGATGGAGCCTACGGAAGCCCATGAGGGTATTATCAGGATGTTCTAAGATTGTGAAACATCGTGAAACAACTCACTGCAATCACATTTTGAGAGGTGCTCATTTTCATTCATTTAAGTTTGGTAATGGGCGGCATTCTACTTAGAAGAAATATCCTTCAAACTTGGCCTTGAAGGGTATGTGGTCACTTTCCAGGCTATAAAAGTGGACGGACACCCTGAAGGTGCAGACAGGTCAAGCATGGAAGCTTTGAAGAGAAAAAAATATATTCAGAGAGCAGCCAAGGCTGCAGTTCATTGCTGAACAAGAGCCGTGTTAGGACCTGAGAGTGCAAAAGCCACGGCCACATCCTCAGGCCCCTGTTGTGTCCTGTGACGGAGCTTTTGACTTTATTTTGTTCATAGTGGAGAGCTTCACTCATTTGTAGTCAATCATTTTAAGCTGAAAATAAAACCAGTGTCACCTGGGAAGCTGTGTGAAACACAGATTCAAGCTCACCCTAGACCCACGGAGTGTGCAACTCTGGGGGCGGAGCCCCAGAACATTTTTTTATTAAGACCTGCAGGGGATTCTGATGCTTCCTGGGCTCGGGGTTGTTAAGCCAGAAACCTAAAAGCAAAACAACTAAAAACCTTGCCACAAGCTCAAATGTAGACTGACTCACTACTCTAAGTACAAAGGCACGTGCATGAACTCTCTATGCACACATCATGGAATGTGTCCACTGAACTGAAACTACCGTAACCTTGTATTGAAACGCTACTGGCCTTCCTAGGAGTTAGAAGTAATGATAATGTGTACGATACTTTAGGTTTGTCTGAAGAAACTATGAGCTTAGGAAGGATAGATCTGGTAGCAGTGTTTCCCAGTAGAGGAGATATTGGCATTTTGCGCAGATCAAGACCTCATTTTCATTTTGCAGACCTAACGTGAGTAGTGAAGGAGGTTTAGTACACTTGGCCCTACCTTCTAAATTCTAACAGCATCTCAGAACTTGTTATACTCGACACAGGCATACATACATCCAAATGCCTCAGGAGAGCTACAGAGGGCAGGGGACAGCCAAGAGGCAATGGCGCTGCCCTGATGGAGAACAGAGACCCCTGGCGAGAGCACTGTGGAAGGGAGAGTCCACTGAGCTGGTCACAGGAGAGTTAGGGTATAATTTTCTGGCATAAACCCTTTGTGCCTTGTTGCTTCACTTGTGAAGTTTGGACTGGATGATCACTGTTAGCAAAGGACGTGGTGCCTTGCTTAGTGCAGGGCGCAAAGTAGGATCTCAGTAAACCTTCACTAAAATGAATTGGACATGTGTACCAATGATCACTGTTAGCAAAGGACGTGGTGTCTTGCTTAGTGCAGGGCACAAAGTAGGATCTCAGTAAACCTTCACTAAGATGAACTGGACATGTGTACCATCCCATCTTGACTCAAAACTGTTCTGTTAAAAACAGATTACAGGGCAAAACTGTTCTGTTAAAAACAGATTACAGGGCTTCCCTGGTGGCGCAGTGGTTGAGAGTCCGCCTGCCGATGCAGGGGACACGGGTTCGTGCCGCGGTCCGGGAAGATCCCACATGCCGCGGAGCGGCTGGGCCCGTGAGCCATGGCCGCTGAGCCTGCGCGTCCGGAGCCTGTGCTCCGCAACGGGAGAGGCCACAACGGTGAGAGACC
>NW_006791400.1:1783015-1783821 GCF_000442215.2 Lipotes vexillifer | reverse complement strand
CCTGCGCATCCGGAGCCTGTGCTCCGCAATGGGAGAGGCCACAAGAGTGAGAGGCCCGCATACCGCAAAAAAAAAAAAAAAAAAAAAAAAAACACCTGCTTCTTCATCGGAGATAATCTGGGAAGGCCTGAGTATTCCGTTCACGGGGTCAGGGGAAAGGCTCATTGTAATCGAAGCAAAACCCACTTTCCCATGGGTCTGACCTTACCTATGCCTTCAGAATATAGCTGTTTCTTAAGCCAGATGGGTTATGGATAAGACTGGAGGTTAAAGCCTTATGAAAATTAAAACCCACCTGAAAGTCAACTGATGGTTCTATCGATTTTTATAGATTTCTCAGAGAAAAGGGAATTCACAAATAAAGGGATGCATCTCAGCACCCAATTACTAAAATAAGTCCATTCTGGCACTAAAATTTTGTGACTTTTATGTCAAGCATAAACATGCATAAGGTTGAATGAGTACAGGAGAAGGAGTTAGTATGTAAAAAGAGTGGGGATATTTCTGCTTTTACGGATGACGTTGTGGCTTTGGAATGAAAGTGATTGAGAACTGCGTCCTACCTCTCCACTCTCTGTGCAATCTGCTCCAAGCCACTTTCTCTACGTGATGGTTTCATCATCCTCAGTATGCGGGTAATTCCCCCATTCACGGATCCATCCTGTAAATAACCAGGCCCTCAACGTGTATTCAATGAGAATTCGTTTTGAAAGTTACAAATATTTCTATTTTTACGCAATTAATGTTTCCTCATACTTACATTTCAACAAGGAACCCTTTTTTTTTTTTTTTTTTTTTTTTGCGGT
>NW_006791400.1:1766789-1782839 GCF_000442215.2 Lipotes vexillifer | reverse complement strand
GGTACGTGGGCCTCTCACTGTTGCGGCCTCTCCCGTTGCGGAGCACAGGCTCCGGACGCGCAGGCCCAGTGGCCACGGCTCACGGGCCCAGCCTCTCCGAGGCACGTGGGATCCTCCTGGACCGGGGCACGAACCCGTGCCCCCTGCACCGGCAGGCGGACTCTCAAGCACTGCGCCACCAGGGAAGCCCCTACCTCTCTTATCCTTTAAGGGTTTCTCTTTCTCTGCTAGTCTGCTGGGGTTCTGTTTTTATCCTCTTTTTAGTTTACATATTCTCATGAGTAATCACATCCCCCCCCCCTTTTTTTGTTTGTGGTACGCGGGCCTCTCACTGTTGTGGCCTCTCCCGTTGCGGAGCACAGGCTCCGGATGCGCAGGCCCAGCGGCCATGGCTCACGGGCCCAGCCGCTCCGCGGCATGTGGGATCTTCCCGGACCGGGGCACGAACCCGCGTCCCGAACCCGCGTCCCCTGCATCGGCAGGCGGACTCTCAACCACTGCGCCACCACGGAAGCCCTCAACAAGGAACATTTTAAGGACAGTATGGCAAAACCTCAAATCTTTTGAGAAGCTTCTTATTTTAGAAACACCAGAATATTCTGGTTGTTTAGCTCAACTCAATCTTGTGAAAAGAATTAAATCAACGCTGGCAAGTTGTAGACCTTAATTATAAGCATAACAGGAAAGAGATTTGAGAGTGAATTGCATTGTAACAAATCTTCAAGTATATATATATATATATATATATATATATACACACACACACACATATGTTTACATGTTTGTGTGTTTATGTTTGAAATCATGTGCATATGTGTGAAGGTGTGAGTATATTAAAACCAGAGATGACCTCTATGTATATATATGTTGTGAAGCTAGGAATGAAAATTAAAAGAAAAATACATCATCTTAGAAAATATGTTTGTTCATAATTCACAGCCACAGCAACAATTAGGCTCTGGGTTTTGTTTCTTGTTTTTGTTTTTTTAAAGTGAAGTATAATTGGTTTACAATATCGTGTTAGTTTCAGGTGTACAGCAAAGTGATTCAGATATCTATCTATCTATCTATCTATCTACTTTTCTTAGATTCTTTTCCATTATAGGCTATTAAAAGATATTAAGCAGAATTCCCTGTACTATACAGTAAATCCTTGTTGTTTATCTCTTTTATATACAGTAGTTTGCATCTGCTAATGCCAAACTCCTAATTTATCCTCCCCCCACCGCTTTTCCCTTTGGTAACCATAAGTTTGCTTTCTATGTAAGTGAGTCTGTCTCTGTTCTAGTTTTGACACGTCAGAGGGTCAGGCAATGTCACTGTTTGAGTTAGAGCTTTAGAACCAAGACTGCATGCACTGTACACTGAGCAATAAACATCCACAGAGAAGTTTCTAATTTTGGATTTTATATTAGTACCCAAGGCCTCATAAAGCTGTGGGAAAGAGAGATAATAAAAATAACATGGAACATTTAAGATTATATATTTCCCAGTTCTTACATATTTATATCATCCTAATTTTCCATCAACACTCTTGACTATACTTTTATAGAAGTTCTGGCATAAATGAAGCTTACAGATTCATTTAAGGAATACTGCATCTTTAGCTGATAGCACCTTAGCGTGAATTAGGTAGGACAAATACTCAGACTGGGTTCTGCTAGCTAATGGCTCCAATTAACATAATTAATAAGAGAAGGGATTTAACAACCATAAGAAGTGAAACTTGTCAGGCTTGTTCTTGGACAGAAAGCTTCAGGTCATATTTAGTAAAATTAGACAAAGAAACAATATCAAATTAAACCGAAGTATCCTTTTGTGTGTTGAAACTTTGCCCCTCCTTTTGTGTATACAAGTTATGGATTCATGGAGTTTCTTTCAAAGTCCCATGTTGCCTTCCATAATCATTTCCTCTAATTTCTTTAAAGGTGGAAAGCACTGTTTTTCTTGTTTCACTCAATTCAACACTTTACTGTTTGCTTTCACTTCTCTAGAAATCTTTTACATGTGTTTGGCTTATCCTCTCACTACTAATATAATTTCTTTGTGGAAAAATGTTGGGTAAGGCTTTTTTATCTACCACAGAAACTGAAGAGTACCTGATACATGGAGGATATATGGAAAATTAATGCTGTGAAGAAAAAAATATCTGTCACGCCAGAATATACTCCGTATTCATTCCAGAAAGTTTGTTAATTATCACTTTGCCCATAATATTTTTATGTATATGCATACAGAAAACACAAGCTCTCAAATACACCTCAAATACAATGAGGTCAGTATCACAGGCAGACATAGGCTCCAACAATCTTTCGTGACATTTTTACAGCCTGCTTGAATGGGAGTGTTTGACTTGATAGACACTGCTCTTGATCTACGTACGTAGCCATGCGATTGAGAAGACAAAAACCTAAGATACGCTGACGACTCAAACTTGGTCAAAAACTATTATTTCATAAGATTCATCTTATCAGAATGATTCTTTAGGGCCAAAGAGTGGTAACATTCAAAGTAGTTAAAATGTACTCTTGCTTCATCCCCCCCATTCTTGCATTCCTCTCCCATCTTTTGAGGTCCTCTCTCCTTTGCTCCCCTAAAACCCTTCTTTTTACTCATAGCTCTCTGCTCTGGTATTCCTCCCAGGCACACTTTTCCTTTTATGCCAAAGTAACTTCTCTCTCTGCAACCACTATCAACACTTCTATTTCCTTAATAGAAATTATATCAGATGTGTGGAGAAAAGTAATCTGATTTTTAAGCCATTTCATGTTAAAATGAAGGTGACTTTTCTATGGTGCTTATAATATACCAAGGGGTCCCATGCGTTTTCAAGAGGACATTGGTAGACTCCAATAAATCTCCACCTGGGAGAACTTCCTGAGGGAGGCACAGCTATCCTGCTGCAGTGGAGACTCCTGGATTTTTTCTACTCTGCCCTGGGCAAGGGAACACCTGGTCAGGTGTAAATCTGACCTTGCAGCTGGGCCCTAGTCCATTCAGCAGATGGTGAAATGGGTATAACTGCTCACTCTAAACTTGTTATATTTGTTCAAACTGTTTCATTCTTTTGAAAAACATAAAGCACTCAGAAATTCTTTTTAAGGAAGTCTGCATTTCTGTACATACTGATTCTGAGCACTTGAATGTCCCCTTCAGCTATTGAGATGGAGACTGTCTTTTAAGATGTTCAAGTGCCAACTCCTCTGACAAAATCCCCATAGACGAACTGAGCCAGAATTGATTAATGTCACTTAGAAATATGGAAAGACAGCGTTCACATTTGTTATCGTCTACCTTGTATTATGATTTAAGTAAAACTACTTAAGCTCTTAAAGCCATCCTTCTGGTCAGCTATCGTTCCCTAACATTTGAAGGAATCCTAAAAACAAAAGAAAATAAAGCCTGTATTTTCTTTGATTGTCAGTAGATAACTATTTTCTGAATGTTTTCAAAAGTAACAATTTTTAATATTGAAAATGTATAAAATATATTTCTACCTCACAAAAAAAAAACTAACACAGCAAATGTTGGCCATAACGTTCTATGGCACGTACAAGACTAGACAAAAACTCCAGTGTTGCATAGTATTTTCAGTTGTATTAAAATTTCTAATCAAGCGTACAGTATTATCTGTCCTGTACTGTATTAAAAACAAAAAGTAGAGATCACTGAAAATTTTGATTTAGCTGTTATGAAACACATACCTTCTACTGAAAAGTCTTCTGCATCCAGAATGAGGCCATTTTACCCATTAGTGGAAAATAAATCCATTTTGCCCTTTTTTTTTTTTTTTTTTTTTTGGTTCATTTTCATCTCAGTGAAATAATACAAATCTTGGCCCGCAGTATTTCCTGTGGCTTATTAACCAGCCGGACCTCAAGCCATCATGTCCTCTTGGGCAACCATTAGTTCCTAGGAAACAGTCTTTGCCTTGATCATTATTGCATAATTAAGACAATTTTGTGTTCCTTTAATGTAATGTCAATTATTGAGGAGGAATATAATACTCAAAACAAGTGATGACATTGCTTTGTACAAAAAAGAAAAAAGCAAGTGAGCAGTCCTAGGAGTTTTTTAATAACTGTCCTTCAAAAGGAAACCAACATCCAAAGTTAAGTTGCTAAAGATCTTATTTCAATATTCTTACTTGCAGATAATCTGGCAAAATGGATAAATAAAGAATCCAACAAAGGAGACACCTGCCTTCAAATAAATTGTTACAGAATAGGCCCAGTCCTTTGGACTGTAAGCTGCAGTGTTTGAATAGCATTCCCAAATTTAAGTAAGCAGCAAACCAAGCAGCCAAGAATATGTATTGAGCTCTTTTGGTTTTTTTTTTTTTTTTTTAAAAAAAGAGCCTTCTCTTCTCTTATTCCTTCTCTATTATAATCAATGGACTTATTTTGCATTAAAAAGATGAGAGAACAAAAGGGACCCTATTGACGCAAAGGCACCATGCTACAACTTCGGCCATAAATCAGAGGAAGTCAAAGTGCAAAAGGTGAAATACAGGTGATTTAATCAACTTTAAGAATATTCTGAAGGAAAGAGGGATGAATTTCTAACACAGGAAATGCTTCTGTGAGTTCTCTTATTGTAACGGGCTCTGCTAAATGAAATAGGCAGGCCTCACATGGGCCAGAAGAGGTGGAATTGTCGAGTGAACTAAGAAAAAAAAAAAAGAGGGAAAGAAAGCAACTGAAATGATTCTTTTACTTACAAAGGGAGGCAAAAACTTCAAATGAACAATCTTGTCAAGCTGTCATCTGACACGGCAATATCATCAGTGTAGAGGGTATAAATACTGTGTGTGTTTATGGTTAAAATTCAAGCTTCTGAGAATTTGCTTTGGGCCATTCCGTAAGAAGAGATTCTGCAACAGTACTCTATGACCACTCCCCTCCCAATATACAGAGCTAGTGAGATTTACATGGATTTTCTGCACTGGAGTGGTTTTCTCAGTACTGGAACAGACAAGGTCACACCCTGCAGGGGTAGGGGGGTGGACAGGCCATTTGCAGTTGCATACTTATTTTGTCTGGTAGTTCAGTGTTATACACATATCAAGATCAGCTGCTGATCTTGTTGGAAATTTTAGCAAACAGATTCCAAAAAATCTGTTAACAGATTGACAGAGGTCAAGTGAATCTGAGCCTCTCCAACTATTCTTAGTTCACTGTTGTCCCTTCAGCATCCTGTTTGTCTGTCTACCGTCTTCCAGAAAGTCAAATTCATTCATTTATGTTAGAGCTTGGCCACTGTGTGTTTGTATTTAAAGCTGTTGATAAAGCATTTAAAGCGATTTTGTTAAAAATCGGTGCAGTAAAACTGATTAAACATTCTTGGGTGGCTGTTTAACTTGTTATTGTAGCACAATACATTACGTGGCAGATCATAACCAATGTGTGTGAAATAAATAGACTGTGGTTGATTTTTAAGTATTTTTTGTTGACAGCCCATCTAAAATTGTTTTGGTGTTAATAAATATGCTATGAAAAGGACTGGAGAGTTATAAATATTCATATGACTTTACACATTTATCTACTTTCCAAATTCACAAGTCTGTCCCTCAAAACGTGTGCGCCCAGTGAGTCAGCAAACCTAGTTCCAGGTGTGACAGTCACAAGGCTTTCCTGTGATTTCATGTGACCCAGTCAAGGCAGCTGTACAGGATCATTCTGTTTGCCTTTGCCTGTTGGTCTCTTCCAACTACGACTGTGAGTTCAGCAGGCAATTAGCTTTGTCCTCTTAAACTCTAAAATCATAACCTAAAATATACACAGCCTGTCTCTTAAGACAGCAGAATAACCTTCTGCAATCACATGCCCCTCATAATACCTGATTGGATATATCGTCTTGACAGTACTTACTACTTGATTGAATCATAAATGCTTCTAATCACAATCTCACTTTCACATTTTAACCAGAATAGACAATGTGAAATGTAACCTCCCTTGTCAACCCTACATATTTTAAGCAAATAATATACAGATATCATAGATTGGGATTTGGGGATTAGCAGATGCTAACTATTATATATAGAATGGATAAACAAGGTCCTACCGTACAGCACAGGAAACTATATTCAATATTCTGTGATAAACCATAATGGAAAAGGATTTAAAAAAGAATGTATACATATGTATAACTGAATCACTTTGCTGTACAGCAAAGCAGAAATTAACACAACATTGTAAATCAACTACACTTCAATAAACTAAATTTTTAAAAAATAAAGATAGTAGATATAAATAGATATTGATAGCTCAATTTGGGTATATGTTAATAAATACTAATGTGAATTACAGATAACGGCATATGTTTTCTAGAGCTTATGCTCTTTTTTTTTTTTTTTTTTTTTTTTTTTTTTTTTTTTTTTTTTTTTTTTTTTTTTTTTTTTTTTTTTTTTTTTTTTTTTTTTTTTTTTTTTTTTTTTTTTTTTTTTTTTTTTTTTTTTTTTTTTTTTTTTTTTTTTTTTTTTTTTTTTTTTTTTTTTTATTCACTTCCAGAGGCTTACGTTGGCCTTTATCGAGGCCCCAAGTTATACCATCTTGTGCACCCGGCCCCCTCCTCTGAAACTTCTTGCTACACTGTGTTGTCTGTTACTGGTGATTCCATCATTCCTCCTCCTTGAATCTCAACCTATTCCAACAGCTTTCCCAGATCAGACACAAAGCTCATTGCAGTTTACATGGTCAGCTGTGTTTAAGAAATAGAAAAATAGAAATAGCAGGGATCACCATACTCCTCCAAAAGGACCAACTTGTACATATCATGACAGTGTCCCCAAAGGGTTCCCTCATTATAACAAGTGAATCAGTCAAGACACAGAAACTTAAGAATCAGCCACCCTTAGAAAAAATGAATTGACAACCCTGAGGCTTTAAAAGTGGTGTTATCTCACATTCTTCTAATGAAATGTTGCCTTAAAATATTTACATATTTTTTTTAAAAACATCTTTATTGGAGTATCATTGCTTTACAATGGTGTGCTAGTTTCTGCTGTATAACAAAGTGAGTCAGCTATACATATACGTATATCCCCATATCCCCTCCCTCTTGCATCTCCCTCCCTCCCTCCCACCCTCCCTATCCCACCCCTCTAGGTGGTCACAAAGCACCGAGCTGATCTCCCTGTGCTATGCGGCTGCTTCCCACTAGCTATCTATTTTACATTTGGTAGTGTATATGTGTCCATGCCACTCTCTCACTTCGTCCCAGCTTTTAAAGCTAATTTTATGTGGAGGATGAAGAGGCATCCCTTTACCATTTATCTCCTAAATTTCAAGACTTGAAACTAAGTTCTTGATTGTATTCTCCCAAAAGCTTACTTGTGCGAAAGCTTTTGAGCTGAATAATAGGGACAGTTTAAAAGAAATTCCCACCAGGAAATGATTTTTAGTGGAATGAAATGACATAGCATTTCCTATCTAAATGATGCACTGGTTCTATTTGAGCACAAAGAGAGAGCCCACCATTATGCATATTGATTAGACACTGCAGAAATTTTAGCAAAATTGGAGTTTACTAAAAAAAAATATGTGAAGTATTAGGAGTTAGAGTACATTTAAGTCAGATGTACTTTCCCTAAGATAAAAATGGCTGTTTCTTGCACCCCAAACACCATTTATTTTTGTTTTAGTGCTTATTGATTTCATCATCAGTGCTGGTCAGTTACATTACAGCTACAGCTGAGTTATGATAACTCATAAAAGAGCCAGAGTGGGAAGACAATGAGGTTTCCAGATATTCAGGAAGATGCTTTTCACTCAGCAACACAGACAGTATTTTCTGGGTTTGGTGGCAACATTCTCTTTGGTATAAGTATTGACCTTCTGGTAATCCTTGGTATAAGTATTGACCTTCTGGTAATCCAGTCTTGTTTATTAGGAAGGACAAGTATCATTTGTCAGTTTTTATGCAGAGAGAAATAAAAGTTGCAGTTAAAAGCAGATCTCCTCAAACTGCAGTGTCATGGAGGCTACTAAAAGCCTAACTCTCTGGCAGGGCTTCCCTGGTGGCGCAGTGGTTGAGAGTCCGCCTGCCGATGCAGGGGACATGGGTTCGTGCACCGGTCAGGGAAGATCCCATGTGCCGCGGAGCGGCTGGGCCCGTGAGCCACGGCCGCTGAGCCTGCACGTCCGGAGCCTGTGTTCCGCAACGGGAGAGGCCACAGCAGTTAGAGGCCTGCGTACCGCAAAACAAAAACAAAAGTCTAACTCTCTGGCAGCCAACAGCATAAAATGATCTTTCAGTTTTTTCACTTTGTATACATTTGAGAGAGTGTCTTAGAGTCACATTACCATGCAGAGCTGTTGTTCAGCCTGCAGGCACTGGAGCAGGCTCTGATTGGGTAGTCTCCCATGCTGTTTGGTTACTGCGCCTCCTTGTACCAGGTAAATGCTTTGAAATACTTGTCTACCCTGTAAAAACACAATCAAGAAGTGACTGTCAAGCCCTCTCCCCAATGCCTGCTGCTGTCCTCTCTCTCCTGGACTCTTTTTTTTTTTTTTTAATTGAACTATAGTTGATTTACAACGTTGTATTTAATTTCTTCTGTACAGCAAAGTGACTCAGTTATATATATGTATATACATACATGCATATATATATATATATATACATGCATATATATATATATATTTTTTTTTCATATTCTTTTCCATTGTGGTTTATCACAGGATACTGAATATAGTTCCCTGTGATGTACAGTATCTCCTAGACTTTTTTTTTTTTTTTTTTTTGCGGTACGCGGGCCTCTCACTGTTGTGGCCTCTCCCGTTGTGGAGCACAGGGACCGGATGCGCAGGCTCAGCGGCCACGGCTCACGGGCCCAGCCGTTCCGCGGCACGTGGGATCCTCCCGGACCAGGGCATGAACCCGTGTCCCCTGCATCGCAGGCGGACTCTCAACCACTGCGCCACCAGGGAAGCCCTCTCCTAGACTTTTCAAAGTGCCTAACGTGCTAATGGCTTCCCAGTTCTTTTTGGATAAATTCCAGACTTCTTGCCTAATCCAGCCCCTGGCTTCTTGAGCATCATCTCAAACTGCTGTCCTTCACCCCCTGCTTTCTCCTCAAGTGTGAGTTCCCTTCCATTCCTTGAGTGGGTCCCACTCCTGGTCTTTTCCACTATGACCTCTCCTGGAATGCCCCCTACGCCCTGCCCAGGCGGCCCCGTATCCTACAGATTTCCTTCAGTGCAATCAATAATTCTTCAGGAAGAGGGAAAATTTCCCTGATCTCTACTTTAAGCCAGTTTCATTGACTTAGGTCTCTTTCCTTCAAAATCCTCATCTAAACTTGAATCAAGTATACATCTCTTAATGTGATCATTTTATTGATATGGTTTTCCCGGATAGGACTCTATACATTTTACATGAAACCTATTCATATTGATCACCACTGTAAACACAGAGCCTGGGGAAGTTATTACATGGAATAGATGGATATTCAATCAATATATGTGCTATCAAAGAACAAGTGTTTGTCCTTATGAGGAAGCAAGGTTTTACAGCACGTGAACTAATTATATTTTTATATAGGAACTGACTTTTATCTTTGCAAACAAATTTTAACTTGTCACACTATGGTTGATTTCTTCCATTAAGCATATTAATTCTGGAATTCAGAAATACAGTGATTGGATTGATAAATAATCAATGAGTCATAAAGATTAACCGGGTATACCAAAGCAGTATCCCTCCCTGGCCCCCACCCAAGAAAAATACATATATCAGGCTGTTTTTAGAAAACAGTTTTTCAAATTTAATTTTAAATTATCATTATGATCCTTCTAAAGTGCTAAAGAGAAATCCAAACATATGTGATATTTTCAAAGCTCCCATACTACAAGCTTAATGTTAGAGAATGTTAACCATCTATTAAATGTTATTGGAACAGCAGAGTAATAACATTATGAAAGAATATGGTTTTTCTCCCTCTAAATCCTCAATGGAGTCCTAAATAAGTCACTTAAATAAAACTACAAAAATTAACCTAACTATAAATGTCACATTAGCTATTGGGTATACATGAAGGTCTGCAGAAGAATGTAATATATTAAAGAAACATTGGATTTTTTATTATTCAAATACTATGCAATAAATAAAATTGCAAAATTATTTTTTACTTTAGATTTTAGGACAGACCAGTAAAAGAGATTAGTCAGGGGTCTGCGTGATCTTGTATAGGTTAAATTTAGGCTGCTGTTTTTATATCAAAAATACAGTTCTGTAAGATCTGACAGACCTGAAGACATACACATTTAAATGGACAAGATCTTGCCATCTGTTTAATCCTTGGTAAGGTTTCAAAGTATTGCTCTTTTGGATTAATTTTAAGTCTGAAGGATTCCATTCAAATCTTGAAATGTCTTTCGACATTATATTTGAAAACGTGCGTGCATGTGCATTCATGAAGGGCAGAGACATGATGAATGTTCTCATTTGAGTTACAACCAAACACAGCATAGGCAGCTGCCATGAGCTTTGTTATTACAATTTTGTCCTGACATACGAGTTGGAAAATGTTGAGAGCATTAAAAGCCTGCACCATCCACTCTCCATCACATTTAGCTACGACTTTCCCCCTACAAATGACACAGAATAGCACATAAGATGATTCAGACTTATGCATCCTCAGCCATTACTGGATTACTTTCTAAAACCTTGATAGACTTTCCAGAGCATTTTTGAGACACTATCTGGTCAAAAACCCTATGCCCAGCACACTGTTCAGTTTCTCTTCCCGTACTCAGATATATTTCAAAAGAATGAACAAACATAAAAAGTCATGTTTTTTAAAAAGGATCCTTTTCAAAGTTGAAAGAAATTTTTTATCTCAAAATGTCCTACCGAAATTATCAATATAAAAATCTAAAGGCATATGATTCTTTAGACTGACATTAGACTTATTCTGTTTAGATAACTAAGTATATCCCAGAAGCATCATCTCACCAGGGGTTCAAATCCTTTCTCCAATAAGTTGCACCCTCCCATCAAAAATCGATGTTTACCTCTCAAAGTCAGTAGGGCATTTTACTTTTTTTTTTTTTTTTGCGGTACGCGGGCCTCTTACCGCTGTGGCCTCTCCCATTGTGGAGCACAGGCTCCGGACGCGCAGGCTCAGCGGCCATGACTAACGGGCCCAGCCGCTCCACATCATGTGGGATCCTCCCTAACCGGGGCACGAACCCGCGTCCTCTGCATCGGCAGGCGGACTCTCAACCACTGCGCCACCAGGGAAGCCCCAGTAGGGGATTTTAATGTGAGCAGAACAGAGATTTTATACCCCTAAAAGTTTTCTTTACAAAGGGGGAAAAAAAATGGTAGATATTAATCAATACAAAATCCAACACCAAGAGAAGAAATGTATGCTCCCAGAAAGCAGTGTTTTGAGAACACCCATTTAATCTTTAGCAAGGAAAGAAAAGTACCTTCTCCTAGACGATCTTTCGGGACCTCTGCATTTCTCGAACCTTATGGGGCCATAATCTCTTTTCCATAAATCCCAATTCCAGAAGGTCTTTATTCCTGGAATTATGTTACAGTCTCTTTAAAACCAGATTTGGAGAGTTGGTATATGAAAATTTTTCAATGAATCCTTAGCTAGCTTTAAATTTTACAAGTATAATTTTTCCTATCTTAGATATTTTATACACAAATGGAATTTATTTCCACACATTTGGCTGTCATATTTCTGTGCAGAATTACTACTGGTGTGAGTTTATGAGAACCATAGCATTAAAAAGGCTATTTATAAAATTTTCCTTCATGTGCTCATGAAGAAAAGGGTATTAAACAACCATATTGGCTTGTAACTCCAGACACTGTTTTCCCCCGTCAACCTGGCTGTTCACACAGAGAAGAACGAATTTTTAGTTTATTTAAAATTAGCCAGAGAATATTTGAAAATTTAAATCAAATGACCAAATATTAATATAGATATACAAATTAGTACATGGAAAGAGCCAATGAAATTTAGGGAGCCTTCATTATTAAAAAAGAAAAAAAGATTGACAGTAAACAGCAAATTTAATGAACTGTTTGTTGATATAATCTTGAACCATGTATATTAGTTTAACATGTGATACATTTTTTTAATGCAGCAATTACTATCTAATCTCTCTGGAACTTTTACAGTTCAGTCTAAATCACTTTACAATAAATAACATCTATTATTACACTGAAAAACATTTGAATAATATGATTGAGAGGAATCTATTTGCCCATTTCAACATGATCCTTTTAAATGATTATTATGTAATCATTTCATTAATAATGAATTTATAAAAATTTTACAAATACCAAAAAAAAAAAAACCTCCATTAATATGTCTGTTCTTACTGCACAAAATGTTCAAATGCTTATCAGTATGTTTTTTCTTGTTTAAAAAACCCTCCAAAATAGCCAATGTTTATTTTTTCATGCAACGAATATTGTTAAGTACTATAACTATACACCGCAAAACATACTAGGAATGCCAACATTAAAAAGGGCACTAAGGTGCTATTTTTGACAAAAATTAAGTTAAAAAATAAAAATTATTTTGTTGAGTGCCACTGAGTTTATGAGGCAACAGTTGTAGTAAAGAAGTAATGAGAATATAAATTGATGCAAATGATTTTCATAGTATTTGCATAGCATCTGGAAATGCTATCCTATATTTTTAATATGGAGTATGACTCAGCAACCTAATTTTAAAGACTCATCTTGCAGGAATATGTAATATATCTGTGGGTAGAGAATAGGGTAGATTGATACATGGACCAATAAATAGAAATATGGCTAATGCTCATTAAGGCATTCCTTGTCTTGGGGGAAAAATGTAAACATTAAATAACCACTGAGAGTAATTTACACATGGAAATACTATACAGTCATTGAAAGGAAAGAGTAAATCTATATATATATACACATATATACATATATATATCACTATAAAGTAAATACCTCATCTGCACAGCGAGAGACTTCCCCTAAGAATAGACAAGCATTTAACACAATATATACCATTCATTACTTTCAGAGACAGATAATATTTGAATTAGTAATACTGAATTTGTTTTTTAAAATATTTCTCAACTTTAGGATAAGCACAGCTTCTGAGCACAGACCAAGCTGACAGGGCCTCTAAGAAATGGACAGGTAGAAGTTAAAGGATCCTGAGTTTTTTCAATGAAGCATGGCTTGAATTGCTCTTGAAGCATTTACAATGTACAATCAGACAATTTTGTTAAAACCTTTCCCTAAAATAAAAGGATACAAACTTTCTCTTATAATAAATAAGAGTGAATCTACTATCATGTATTAGTTGATTGACAAATAACAGTGGCCCCAAAAGACAAATTATAAAAATTATTATTATTATTATTTTGTTATTATTGTTGTTTTCTTCTCCCTCAAACTAAGTTCCAATCATGTTGAGAAGTGTTTTCTGTTTGGCTTTGGAGTTGGCAACACAATATTAATATTTTCTTAGTTTGTTTCTTTTTGAAGTGTTCTTATGCCCTTCCTCAACACTTTAATGTTTCTTATTCTTTTCTCAAGGGAAAATGTCTGTGGACTTTAAAAGTCAAGAACTACAGTTAAACACATTTAAAAATTTTCAGTTTTAATCATCTTTTCACAGGTTTTTTTGACTGCTGGCATTTATGTTTGCTTTCTGCCTGATATAATTGCTTCTTATTTAAAATCCTCTTAATTTTTAAACTGAGCTATTGGATTACTGTTCACAATGATGGCTTGAAAATCTCTTCAAGAGATGTACATTTTTCTATTTTTTAACCTTTAAAGAAAACAAGTTGAAGCATGCCGTGGTAGATATTTCTGCAACAACCTAGTTGTCTCTGGAACTGCACACTCTTAACACTGTCTTTCGAAAAGAAATGTCATTTGAGAAAGAGTGGTCAAGCCCCTCTTCTCTCCCAGACACAAACTATTTCTTCCCCAGGGCAGTAACTTCTCAATTATCCTTTTCTGTCATCATCACCTCCTTCATGTCTGGGCTCATCAGCATTTCAGCCAAGTTACTATGCTTCAAAGTCTCAAGGAAAATCAGGAGCCCACACAGAGGTGATCATCTAACACACACACAAAACCCTATGACAGGGCAAGAGAGATCAAATATTTCAGATAGAAAAGTAGGATATTTGTCTAGATAGGTGGCCGGAAGGTCTAGTCTGATTAGGAAAACTCTGTTAAGCACAAAGTATAATTTGCCTTACTACCGAATCCAAGCAAAATGAAAATATCTGCCCTGGACCAAATGGAATGTAGCAAATAAAACAGGACTTAAAACAGGGTCCATGATGAACACAAAATATCAACTTTCTGTTAAACAGTAACAAGGTATCTTATTCACCCACTTGCTTGGCAACATTTCAAGAGACTGATAACATGCACCTTTTGTGAGGGAAAATGGGCACTTTCACAATGGTATTGATGGGAGTGAATATAGCTTTTTTTAAAGTCAAACTGACATTACCTACCACAATTAAAATATGCATGACCTTTGACCCAGGAATTTCACTAGAAATTTTACTTCAAGGGGTCTGTCCTACAGAAATACTAGCTTATTTACAAACAAAAAAATATGTCCAGGGATGCTCATTGAAGTGTAGTTTACTAGCTAAAAATGGGGGGAGAACTCTCAATTAATATAAAAGTGGTTAAATCAATTATAGAATATATCTTAAAGGAAATTCATAGAGCAATTAAAAAGAAAGTTATAGATTCATATGCACTGACCTGGAAAAATATTCATTGTAAGTAAAACAAAAAAGCACATTGCAAAATCATTTTTATTTGGGGAAAAACAACAAAAATGTATATTCCTAATAAGCATAGAGTTTGGGATTAACACATACACACTACTATATATAAAACAGATAAAGAACAAGGACCTACTGTACAGCACAGGGAACTATACTCAATATTTTGTAATAACCTATAAGGGAAAAGAATCTGAGAAGAAAAAAAAAAAAAATATATATATATATATATATATACCTGAATCACTGGGCTATACACCTGAAACTAACACATTGTAAATCAACTACATTTCAATTTAAAAAATTAAATAAAATTTAAAAATTTTAAAAAGAATAAAATCTAAAAGGATATAAAATGATCTCTTGATGATGGCTACAGAGCTGGGGGCTAAAGACGCAGGAGAGAAGGAAAGGAGGAATTTCATTTATTTAATATCCATTAAAATATAAAAGTGGGATTCTGAAAAAAAAACTTTATGAACAGATGTAATTTTTTTCTTTAAATAAACACAAAAAGTTTGTATTTCACAGACCAAGGTATCATTTATACTAGATTTATTTTTGCAGACACCTAAGTTTCATGAACTGCCATTCATCAAGAAATGGAGACATGGCAAGAACTTTAAATGCAAAATGTTAGATTTCAATTTTGTTTTAGGCAACTGTGGAAGTGACTCTTTTGTATATTTGTATAACACTATAAATGTGTACCCTACAGCCAAGCAGACCGTATAAATTTTCCCCTGGCATTGCTACTATTTCCAGCACTGTTCAAGAGTCTATTTTATCTTCACTGTGTATATATATACACATATTCAACATTCATTAACATTAGCATTTATTTTGGTTCCTGTTATGTGTGTGTATATGTGCTTTTATTTAATAATGTTAGTTAACATTTCCTTTTTTTTTTTTTGTAAATAATGATACTCTGATTTGAAAAGTTTGGCCCAGTTCCCAGACTTAGGTCAAGCTAATACACGAATACATTTAGTCCAGTTTACTTTTTAATTGGAATTTGATGTTAAATGACTTTGTTTTGGAAGAATATTCCTCATCATGCAAGTTCTAAAAATGATTCTGAAAAAGACAAAGCCTGGTTTCCTTTTCATCTTTATCTGTAATAAGAAGGTGGATCTAATTTGGAAATTCCAATTTATAGCATATGTATTTTGAATAACATGGGAGGCTTAAAATACTGTTGGACATGAGAAATTTTTTATAGCTTAGTCTCTGGCATGAAATCCTGTTTTCTATTTTTTTTTTTTTTTTTTTTTTT
>NW_006791400.1:1757898-1764635 GCF_000442215.2 Lipotes vexillifer | reverse complement strand
TCGGCAGGCGGACTCTCAACCACTGCGCCACCAGGGAAGCCCCCATATTTTCTTTATTATTTTTGCTTTTGCCTCAGAACTTTGGAATAAAGGAAAAGTATGCAACTACAACAAGAATTACAAATTTACAATGTCTGAGAACAAATCCAACCTCCTTCTCCTAATATTTATGGTTTGGTTATATTTCAAAACATCATCATCTTCATATGAGACATGAAATTGAAAATCTGAGGGTTACTGTTGACTCTCTTATTCCTGGCTCTTAAGTCTTTTTGTTTATTGTTATTTTTTCTAATTTCACAGTGGAAAAAATTCCACTCTTTTTTTCTGATTTCTTGAGTTTGGTCCTCTATAACTTTTAATATAAATTAATGAGTTTCTTAATTGTCTTTTGTAATTCACTTTCTGTTCTCTCCAATCCCTTATTCATTTCAAAGCTAATACAACCTTATAATATTTACTTCCTTTTAATTGTTTCTCATATTCTAGTAAGTCAAGTTCAAGAGAGCATTCAGGCGTCTTTTCTGTCATTCTGGCTATGCCCCAAAATTACTTTTGGTGATTTTTAAGCTAATCTCTGGACCACATGCATGAGATTTCAATTCAGTATACTGGGAATGGACCTATGTCCTGAATTACTAACACAATTTATGGTGTTTTAGTGGTGTTAAAAAACACCCCTCTGGTAATCTAGTATCAATACAATAGCTGACTAATAACAGGGGCTAAATATGTATATTTATGGAGCAAATGAATCACTGCTGCTTTGTGTGACTAGTTCCTTCTCAACAAAGACTTTTCTGGAACCCTGCATAAATGTGTCCCTGCTATGTCGGAAATTCCTACTAAATTCTAAGTTGTGAACAATATAAACTTGTCCACTCTGCAAACAACCTCCCCTGCTTACAAATTCTGTAGAGGCTTAATCATTCCTGAGTTCTCCTTATTTCTCACAGATTTACATCCTAAAAACTGCCATCAGGTATGGCAAGCTACCACTTTAAAAATCTAGAAACCTGGACCAGACGCATCACTACATGTAGTCTTGAATGTCTACATGTAGGGACTCAGTAAAATAATCAAAAAGCTTTAATTGAAAATGGCTAATACTCATTTAATATTTTACCATTTACAAAGGGATTAACCACAGCAATACCAATCTTGAGTCAGTTTCCCAATTCAGGAAGGACTTTGGATATATCAAACACTACATTATTTTCACCAAGCTGACAGCTTGTATGCCTAAATTCATCCTAAAATATGTGTCTGCAACTGCAAGTCATTGGGATGAAAATGAAAACAATTAATTGCTGGACGATTCCTTAGTGACCAATGTTTGGCTCAGTAGATTCCAAGTAATAAGAACATTGACATTTGAATGAGTATCAGTTTGAATGAAGAGTGGTAGATGAAGCCATGGACAACATTTCCTTTTCTTAAAATTTACTAGAAAACCAGAAAGTACAGTGAATTACATAATGTTTGTGTGATTATTACATATTGACATTGGGCAAAATTATCAACTATTATGTCGTCAGTACTCTGATTACTTTTGCTGCATAACAAACTGTGCCCAAATCAGGTGGCTTAAAGTTAATGGTAATTATTATATTTCATGATTCTGAGGGTCAGGAATCTGGACCAGGTGTTAACAGGGAAGGTTCATTTCTGTTCACAGTCTGCAACTTAGCTTGGAAGACACAAATGCCTGGAAAACTGCATGGCTGCTGGGCTTCTCCCCTCCTCTCTCCCTTGCGCATCTTTATGAAGTTAGCTTGGGGTTCCTCACAGCATGGCGGCCTCAGTGTAATCAGACGTCTCCCACCGGAGCTCAGGGCTCCAGAGCCAGTGTCCCAGGAGACAAGGTGTAGAAGCTGTCAGAGCTGGTAGCCGAGGCCCAGTATCTGACGTAGCCTCACTTCTGCCATATTCCATTAGTCAAAACAGAACCTGCCCAAGGATCACCCATGATCAAGGGGAGGAAACCTAGCCCCTCGACTCTCCCTGGGAGGAGCATCAAAAAGTATGTGACCCTCTTTAATCCACAGCAGGCAGTCGGAGTTCCAATGTATAAACTCCCACTCTGCCTGCCTGGACTAATTGTTCACAGGGATTTGTTTAGCACCGTGTAGACATGGGGGTTATCTTTGTGCTTATTTTTCAGTTAAAAGGGAGAGGCACTAGGTTAGAGATTCTTTAAAAGCGAAAGTCTGGGAGTCAGCAGAACCTGCAGCGAATTCTCCTGTCATTTACCAACTCTGCATGATTGCACCAGTTATAACTAAATGGGAAGCTCAATATTCTCATCTGTAAAAATAGGAAATGTAATACTTACCTGGCTGGATTTGTTAAGAAGTTTAGAAATATTACATGGAACATACCTGATACATATTATGTATGCGATTAATGTTTTCTATTTTTATTCCCTTTGGCAGGACATCAAGTAATCTGCACATTACAAGTATTTTCTTTAACTTTTAATTCAAATGTAAATTGAGTAAAGTATTTCATAGATTTCCAAAGCCGTAGTCTTCTGGGAAAATCTAAAACCTCTTTAAACTCCCTTGCTGTGTTACTTTTAATCTTTATATTTAGATTCTTGAAGAAGTTAAACTGTGGTAAAACTGTATAGTGCTTCTGACATTTACAAGAGTAGAGCGACTTCAATTAATCTGCAAGATATAGACTCCAATTTTTCTAATTAAAATATAACTTTTGGTTGCTGGAGTGTTAATAACCATTCAACACTTATAATTCAGGAAATGCACCTTGTGAAAGATACAGAAGCATTTTCAAAGTTTATAAACAAATATCTCTCCATGAAAAGCCAAAAATTAAATCCTTTCACTCAATCTCATGCTCCATTTGTGAAATACTACCTTATGTAGCAAAAGGGATTTTGCAGGTGTGATTGTTGTTAAGAGCCTTGAGGTGGGGAGAGTAACCTGGATTATGCAGGCAGGGCCAAACTAAGGGTCCTTAAAAGCAGAGACTTTAAGCAACTTAAGATAGCGATTTTGCTTTCACACGAAAATCTCAAAAAGAGGACCTGGTAAATACCTTCACGCACAAACCCAATCCTAGGTCTATAATTCCTCATTTAATTATCTGTCAAAGTTTAATTTGGTTAAATCCCTGGAAAGTTATAACTTTTTCAAAAGATACGAGTTAACTATAGCTGCTTCATAGAGCTTTTCTAAACTTTCACAGTTAACTTAAAACATTATATGCCAAGGTAAGGCCTTGTGTTAATTTTCTATCACTGCCAGAGCAAACTATCATAAATTTAACGGTTAAAAAAACCCACATATTCATTATGTAGCAGTGCTATATATACATCAGAATTTCGACATAGGGCTTACCGACTAAGATGAAGGTGTCGGCAGGGCTTGTTCCTCCTGGAGGCTCTTGGAGAGAATTTGGTCACTTACGTTCTCAGCTTCTTAGGGCTGCCTGCTCGCTCCCCTTGGCTCCCAGCCCCTTCCTCCAACCTGAAAGTCAACCACGTTGAGCTTCTCACCACCCTCCCGCCATCTTGCCTCTCTTACCACAGGTGAGAAGAGTTCTCTGCTTTTAAAGACGCCTGTGATTAGACTGGCCTCACCTGGATAAACCGGCCTACTCTTCCCGCCTGCCTCAAGGTCCTTAGCATTAATCAGACCTGCAAAACCCCTTATGTTGTAGGAGGTAATATATCCACAGGTTACAGAGACTCAGACCTCGCCATCTTTGGGGGCTATTGCTCTGCCCTACCACAGCCTGTGATAGCATAATCAGCACACAGATTTTCTTAAGATTTTTCTAAATTGAATTTTATTTTTCTGAAAGGTGCAGACAATCAATATTAGATGGCTACGTTTTCAATGTTGCCTTGATAGTTGGCTCATCCTTTTTTATTTATTTATTTATTTTTTGCAGCACGCAGGCCTCTCACCGCTGCGGCCTCTCCCATTGCGGAGCACAGGCTCCGGACGCGCAGGCCCAGCGGCCATGGCCCACTGGCCCAGCCGCTCCGCGGCACGTACCCACGTCCCCTGCATTGGCAGGCGGACCCCCAACCACTGCGCCACCAGGGAAGTCCCTGCTCATCCTACTTTTAATTTCTGACCAGAAATGAATGGTTACTCGAATATCCTGGCTCCCCAAGTGATTTTATTTACTTTTATTTAGTAGAATAATCTTATTTCAATTAATAGACTATCTTTAACAATCATAAAAAATTATAAATGTTAGCTGAGGGTAACTGAAATAAAACATATTTATAGTCCAATCAATGCCTCACGGGATAATTTGAGGAGCAAAATAATTAGACACAATTTCCTTTGTAAGGCATGCAGTATGTTAATTTCTTCCACTTAGCCTTTAGCAAAGCTAAGAGTGTTGGAATGAAAACAAGCTCATTGTCTTCTAATGACGGCCATGCCTTGGAACACTATTCCCTCCAGAGGCTTGTCCCTAGTTTATGGCATCAGAATAAAATATTATGAAAATAATTGTGAATAAACAGAGTGGAGCCAGACACGAAAGGAAGCGAGATCTTGGAATAAATACCTCTTTCATGCTAATCTCCATCACTACACAAATTCATGAATAAAGAATGTTGGGATAACGAAGGAATTTTTTTCCAAATGTATACTTTCATCCGATCAAGCCTCACTTTAAAAAACAAGTGTAAAATTAGGGAATTCACCCAAGTCAATACACTTCAGTACCTATAGAAAGAAGGAGGTGAAGCATCTCAATTTTCTACAGGTAGGAGAGATTTATCATCCTTTGTTACATATTTAAGAACTATACCATATAGTTCAATAATGTTAGTGCTAGACAGAATCCTGAAGCCAAAATACTGAAGGGCAGAGTTGTCTCTGAAGTTCTCTTATCACTCACCCAGTCTTAACTTCCTAGGTGCACCCTGCTGTGTGCCCTGGCCCTGATTCTCTACTTTATCTTACAAACTCTCTGCAGCAAAACTCATTCTTTGACTATTTTATTAGGGCCTTATGTTCTAATGCTGACAGTAAGTGAAAAGTAACAGATTTTACAAACTCAAGGTTATGAATTACTTTCCAATTATGGTTTCACTACTCAAAAATAAAGTAGATTCAAATTGACTTTTAGGTAACATTCCTTCCTTCTCTGTGATAGCTTTCAAAAAAGAAAGCCCTAAATTTGTAAAGAAAAAAAAAAGAAATATCAAGCTGTTTTTTGTGATGTACAAGGAGAACCAGTTGAGGGAAATTTTCTGTCACTACCTAATTTATTTTCATCCTACTTCTAAACATTCAGGAGTTAACATTTAATCTTCTGACAGTTGTGTTTTCCGAGTTTCTGATGAATGCAAAGAAAATCTCTCCATGTCCCTTTTATCTCAGATTGAAAATTATTTTTTAAGTTTTCTATTTCTTGGATGATCTCTTATTATTTGCTTTTATAATAAATTCCAACCACTGGAAATTCTGGAATTCTGGTAATTCATCTCAGTTTCCTTCCTTTTTTTTAAATCACCATGAGTAATAAATAAAAGATGCTTTTAATTTCATGCCTTCTTATTGTTCTCATTTCTAAATCAACCAACAAAATACCAAATGGCACATTCATTAATATTGACTATATGATTTATTAGATGTTTGTGAATTATAAAGGCTAGACTTGTTAAAGCAGACTTAGTTAAGAAATACTACCTATACGAAGAGAAGAAAGCAGTACAAACATGCAAAACCAACCAGAACCCCCTCCTACTATAAAATTACCGTTTGATAAGTGAATTAGAGCGAATGCATCGAGAGGAAGAGTGGCCCTATCAGATGGGTGGCAAGTGGACTTTGTATTTACCAAGGTGAAGGATATTAGTCTGGAAAACATGGTATGGAGTTTGAAGTAGGTGCCAGTCCTAAGGCAACAAGGATATCAGAACAGATTTGATAGGGTATTTTCAAGCAGACTTCTAGGAAGTGTTCATGCTTTATTATGAAAGACAAGCCAATGGGGCAGAATTTCAAATAAGTTTTTGCCACTTATTAGAAAGTAAAGAAGGGAGTGCTTATTGTCTAGAAGGTAAATTAATGATAAACGATAATGTATTAAAAACGTTTAATCGTAAGTTCATACAGATGTAAAATGAACACAGAGCAAACAATTTGCTTAAACCATTAATTAACAGGACAAACAATAAGACGTTACAACCATTTCAAAGGGAAATTTAAAGTTACATTTTAGGCCTATTCACCGGGCAATAATCAATAGCATTTCACTGGACACAATAACTTTGCAATTTTTAAAGAAACTTATTTGCATTAATATTATGTTCTTATGATTTACAAAGTTATAAGATAGCTCAAAAACTGTGAAAGGCAGAGACATCTTGGAGAATTGTGCTGCACAGGTCATTAACTAAGCTTTTCAGTCCAATTCAAATTTTTTCTTATTCGTACCTACATACAACATCACACCTCATTTCCTTTATGCGTCAAAATTAAAGGAATTATTTATACCCAAATTACCAAAGATCCCCTCGAAAAAGGGGATTTCAAGCAACACACTGCATTGATTAAGGTCTTTATTTGTAGAAATTTTATTCTAACCGAAAACTTCTGCAAAATTAGGTAAACTACAGAATTCCTATAATCTCTGCATAATCACTAAAATGGCATGTACGTTAAAAGACGATATAGCTAATATCCATATTTGTCATTTTAAGTAGTGTTTCAGGAAAGGAGTATTAAAGAAGAAGGATGGAA
>NW_006791400.1:1743104-1757888 GCF_000442215.2 Lipotes vexillifer | reverse complement strand
GGGGGAGGGAGGGGGGAAGGTCATCCAGACATTTATTTTCAAATGCCACGGAAATATTTATAGAGATGGTTATGCATTTGAGTCACTTACTCTTCACACCAGCCCTGTGCAGAGAATAAATCTACCTCATTTTAAACTTTGACGCGTACGAAAACTAACCGCTTATAGTGGACTTTATGAAAACAACCTCTCCGGATTTTTTAAAATCAGAATAAACTCAATTTGTAATTGCCTTCTAGCTCAAAAGTTCTTTATTTCTCTATTTTTTAAAAACTCTGTTTAAAGTAAGTATTTCCAAAACTATGATGAACAGAATCAAAGAAAAACAAAATAAATGGAGAGGTAGCCCACAGTCATGGGTAGGAAGACTCAATGTTGTTGAGATGTCAGTTCTCCCAACTTGGTCTATAGATTCAATGCAATCCCAATCAAAACCCCAGTAGGTTAGTTTACGGATATTGAAAACTTGATTCTATAGTTTATATGGAGAGGAAAAAGGCCCAGAAGAGCCAACAAAATACTGGAGGAGGAGGACCAAGTTGGAGGACTGATAACACCCCACATCAAGACACTATAAAGCTACAATAATCAAGACAGAGTGTTACTGATGAAAGAATAGACAAGTAAGGAATGGAACAGACTACAGAGCCCAGGAATCTACCCATGTATGTAGTCAGCTGATAGCTGACAAAGGAGCAAAGGCAACACAATGGAGAAGAGGGTCTAAATGGTGTTGGAATAACTGGACATCTATATGCAAGAAGATGAATCTAGACGCAAACCTTACATCCTTTACAAAAATTAACTAAAAAGAGATCACACACCTAAATGTAAAACACAACATTTTAAAACGTCTAGAAGATAACACAGGAGAAAGCCCATATGGCCTCGAGTATGGTGATTTTTCTTTTTTTTTTTTTTAAGATACAACACCAAAGACACAATCCATGAAAGAAAGAATGGATAAGCTGGATTTAGTTAAAATTAAAAATGTCTGCTCTCCAAAAGAAAATGTCAAGAAAATGAGAAAACAAGGTGCAGGTCAGGAGAGACTATTTCTAAAAGACCTATCTATCTGTTAAAGGACTATTACCTAAAATATAGAAAGAAGTTTTAAAACTCAACAGTAAGAAAGCAAAGACCTAATTAAAAAAGGAGGCCAAAGACCCAGACACCTCAACGAAGAAGAGATACAGATGTCAAATGAGCATATGAAAGATGCTCCACAGCAGGGAAATGCAAATTGAAACTATGAGCTACCACTACACACCTATCAGAATGGCAAAAATCTGGAGCACTGACAACAAATGCTGGTGAAGACGAAGAGCAACAGAAACTCGTATTCGTTCCTAGTGGGAATACAAAGCAGTGCAGCCACTTTGAAGGACAATTTGTCAGTTTCTCACGAAATTAAACACACTCTTACCACACGATCCACCAACCATGCTTCTTGGTATTTACCCAAAGGAGGTGAAAACTTAATGTCCACACAAAAACCTGCACGTGGGTGTTTATACCAGCTTTATTCATAATTGCAAAAACTTGGAAGCAACCAAGATGTCCATCAATAGGTGAAAGAATAAATAAATCGGTACATCCAGAAAATGGAATATTATTCAGCGCTTGAAAAAAAAAGACTATCAAACCATGAAAAGGTATGGATGCACCTTCAATGTATATCACTAAGTAAAAGAAGCCAATCTGAAAAGACTTACACACTGTATGATTCCAACTATGTGACATTCTGGAAAAGGCAAAACTATGTAGGTAATAAAAAGATTAGTGGTTGTCAGAGGTTGGGAACAAGGAGAGACAAACAGGTAGAGCACAGGGCAGTTTCAAGGAGAGTGAAAATATTCTCCTATGCTAGTATAATGTATGCTAGCATGTTAGTATAATGATGGATACACGGCATTATACACTTGTCCAAACCCATAAAATGTATATCACCAAGACTGAACTTTAAAATAAACTATGGACTTAGGGTGATTTTGATGTGTCTATGTAGGTTCATCCTTGGTAAAAATAATGTACCACTCTGGTGTGTTATGTTGATAATGGGAGAAGACATATATTCGTGGTAGCAGAAGATACATGGGAAATCTCTCTACCTTCCCTTTGATTTTGCTGAGAGCCTGAAATTGCTCTTAAAAAAACAAAACAAAACGAACAAAAAAAGAGTCTTAATTTTAAAAAGAAGGTATTCATTGATTTCTTCATAGTTTCTCAGCACACAGACTCTTTCTAGTCGTTGTTCTTAAATTTTATTCCTTTGAAGAACTACTTGGAAACTTTGTTAGATTTGCAGATTGCCAGGCCCTATACCAGCAGTAAATTCGGATGGTCTATAAAATAATCATCTTTATCAAGCACCCTGGGTGATTTTAATGCTGGGTTACACTCTGAGAGCAACAAAGCGATAGAGAAAGAGGAAAATAAGTAGAAAACAAGTATCATAATGGTAATATGAAAAAGGAAAAGTATGAATTTCAGACTGCCTACTCTAGTCCTTTTTTTGTTTAATAGAAAATACTTAAAACATTTTTTTCAGATTCTTTTCAACAATTTGACTACCTTATAATCAAACTCTGCCCAGCTGCAATATCTGATTCTACCTTTCCCTTCTCCCTTATGGCTGCTTTTTAATAATTTCTTATGTGGGCAATAGGGGTTGTTTTTTGCCTACATTTTTTTTTTTTAATTTTCTATAAGTTAGTCATAGTAGATTATAAGCAAAGTTTAAATAATTTCATTTTATCTTGCTAGACTTGTATAAAAAAGAGAGTAAGTAGAATCAATGGCAAAATAAGATTTTAAAAAATAGTTCAGAAATTCAGTGATCCACTTTTGTTTTTCTTCTTTTAACTACTGATAATATAGTGTTGACATTTCATGTTTTATCTGTGGCTATTTTAATTTGTCATTTACAATATTCCTGAGGCCCTTTAGTTTGCCACAGTAAAGTACAGCTGAGCAGCTATAAAATGGAAGAGTCACTCAGTGAAATTATATTTATAGGGACAGTGACAGAACTATTACAGAGCAATTCCACAGTGATTTTTTAGTCGTACTGATGAGCTATAATCTGTCTATAAAGGAGTGAGGCTATAGTTTATTGGTTTGAAGCAAAGTTAAATTAAGATGAGTTCTGTAAGAGGTTATTTCTCCTCATTCTCAGTCTAGAGCTCTAATCAGAGCTACCTAATCTTTGCACTACAGGAAAATGAATTAAATAAATTCTCATGTCTCCAAAATGAAGCTAATTTCCCTAACTTTCTTATCAGAATTTCCTCTGGAACAAGGAATTAGGCAAGAACACACTGTAGATACAATCCTGTGAAAATCATTCATATGCTAGAAATTTACTTGACAAGAAGAGTCCAAGTCACAATTCTCAATTCTCGAACAGAGAGTCTGATTTTAAAATATTTATATTTAATTTGCCTGTATTAAATATTTCATGGTAACTTATTTAATTCACTAGAAATAATGAAAAGAATTTAGAAATACTGAATAAATTTGTTGTTGCCAAATACTTCACATCTGTATCTTTGATTCATTGAGACAACAGTCCATGTGATGATTCACAATAGTCTTTCCAAAAATACTTAAACCACACACTCACAGGCATCATATAGAAAGAACTTGTTTTAGTTGTCTAGACATCTTTTAAAAAATGTATACTCAGAACACTGCTTATTGCTAGTGAAACGTATATTCAGCATGCAAATTTTTAAGAGCATGGTCATTTTTACTGTTAAATTAATTAAACAACGAGTCCACTAGGCAAAGGTGGATTTAATGTCTTAGTAGTTCCATAAAGAAAACCAAACCTAAACCTGTAAATGTCTCCAAGTTAAGAAACAAAAAAGAAATAAAAGAAATAAAAACCTAAGGACAATCAATCACAAACAGCCAGCTAGGTTTTCCTAAATAAGGCAACTCCTTATGCTACAGCCAATTTAAATAATTTCCTTGCTTTGCTTCCACCTGTTCTCTCTAAAAGTCTCTACCCCAGCTCCCATGGGTGGAATGCTCCTAACCACTTCCTGTTTGGTGCTCCCCGACTGGGATTAATTTGCCCAAATACACACTGAAAATGTGTGACATGTCTCAGTTTATCTTTTAACAGTTCAGAAATGTTGTCTTACAGGCCACCTTTCATCTCTCAAGATGGTCTCAGGACAATGGGTGAGACATTAATCAATACGTGGCAATGTTCTATCCACTCAGATTTTATCAAATACAATTAGATACTTCTACAAATTTATAATCAATTATTTCGTAGTTACATGAATCAATTTGAGGGTCTTAGAACTGAATATCTAAAGCCGGTAACCGCATATACAAATATAATGTCATGAAATCTGATGTGCATCCATTTATAAAAATTATATGAAAGAATCAGCCCCAAGAAAATATTCCCGAATTGGAAAAGTTAACATTGTAAATGACTCTCTTCAACTTGCAGTGGGGAGGTGGGGAGGAGGGGAAGTTGGAGAAATGCCAGAGTCAAATCTTTCGTGAGAAATAGAGCAGAGGCGAAAGAGCGCTCCTTCACAAGTGTCTTTAAGGCTTTGAAAATGTCATTCCTCTTCTAGAAATCTCGTGACTTTTAAAAGTTATGATAAATCCAAAATTAAGCAGAAGATAGTATTTCCCTTTGCTAAACACTCACCTCATTTTCTTCTGGACAATTCCAGTGTGAGTCTAAATGGCAATTTGCACTGTCATTTTAAAAGCATTTCTTAGATATTTGCTAGGCATTTTATGGAAGGAGACACTGAGTCAAAAAAGTTAAGCTGCCTACCCACCGTTAGATAAGAAAGCAGAAGTTAAGTCAACCTCAGAAACCAGATACCCAGACTCCTGGGCCTTATTTCTTAAGCCACACTCCCATTTAATATATCCACTGTGGCTTTTACCATGACAAAAAAAGTAATTGGATCCATGAATGCAGAGCTTTGGAGGGCGCTATCAGCATTACACATTATCTTTCATCTTGAAATCACACAAAGCTTTATTAAACTGTTCAAAAAGGAAGTGTTATTGTTCCCATGTACCTCTCTCTCCCCCAAAGATAGCTCAAGTGGATTTATCAGGTGGCTAAATGGAGGTACTAAAGAGGTTAAATTTAATTCAGGGGAAGATATTTCCCTTATGAACAGAAGAGCTTTTGTAATGTTGGTGCTAAAATGGTCCCCTTGTCAAAGACTTATGTCCTATGTGGTCCTCCCAACCAAGTTAGAAAAGAGACAGAAACTGTGTTTGGTACATCTGAGAACTAAAATGTAAATTTTCATTCCATGGCACGCTCTAATGCAGGGAGGTCAAAGTGTTTCAGATTTATCAACAGCTAAATTATACTAATCAAAAAGCAGTATTTATAAAAGCAAAGTAAAGGGAAGAATTGATTTAGAAATTATCTGGGTACTTTAAGCTGAAAAATATTATTTCATGAACCTTTAAGACATTCTGAAATGCAAACACTTTTCATTTTAAAAAAGGTTAAATTTGTAGATACTGTCTGTTATGTTTAAGGCAGAAGATAGGATATCCGTTTTGTTTTTATTGCAATATCCACTTACAGAGTCTTGGTGGAAAAGTGTCTGTGTAATGTCTTCAATTATTCACATTTATTTTATGTATCTCCCATAAAGAAAAACTAACAACTCTGCACTAATCTTTTAGAAACACACAAACATATATACATACACTTTTCTTTATTTGGAGGTTCTCATCCTTATGCCAATTTACTAAAACTTTATCTCAATAATTCTCCACATTAATACAATCTATTACTAATTTTTTCCAGCCCTCCCAGGGACATTTTTACTCACCATTTAGGAAAAAAAAGAGAAGAAAAAAAAAATGTTCTTATCTGAAACTTGAACTTATCAAAACTCACTTGTCTAGAAATTAGCCTGGGAATATCCAGGCACTGGAATTTCTCACTTTTTATTTTCTTTCTCAACTTTAAATACTGAAAGGATAAAGACACTTCCAAATGCCTACGTTCTGAATTTTCAAACAGATCACATTTAGAGCTCTGAAAACACAATAATCAGCTTGCTTCATGATTCCCATAGTAAGTAATATCTTTGTAATATTCATAATCATTTTCATGCAGTGTTTTCTTCTTACTGAAGTATAGCTGATTTACAATGTTGTGTGAGTTTCAGGTGTACAGCAAACTGATTCAGGTATACATACATATACACCTATTTTTTTCCATCCAGTGGTATTTTTACAGAAAGTGAAAATGATGCCTTCTCACACTGAAACATTCACCTGTCCTGAATCACACAGGTCTTTTTTTAAAGTTTTAAGTTACATATAAGGTATCAAGAAAAAACCAGGGGGAGGTCAACAGGCCCAATTCTCTCTGGGTGATTTATGATGTGGGTGTGAAAAAGGAAGTGGGTATATAAAAAGAGGCCTTTCTTTTTTCTCTAAGTCTGGCGAATGGCTATAGACGGAGAATGAACTCTTTGGCCAGATACAGTCCCAATTTCCTTCCTCTCAACTCACTTTATTCGGCTACACTATCTGGGGGGGACCAAAGCCCTTTGAGCCTTGACACCACTTTAGTCATCACCATCTCAGAAGCGCCAGGTGCCTGCAGATCAATTGGTGCCCGATGCCCTATCTCCCTGCATGGCTCCGACATCCCCAAACTGCCAAGGGCTCATGGCAGTACATCCGAATCTGCTTAGGATGTTCTCTATAAATTCTTCTGAGAAGCTAGCAGCAACATTTGGATGAAATGTGTCCATATTTCCAGGTTCAGCGGAAGAACTATGCAGACCTTCCCTTCTGGCATCTCCCTCCTCCAATCCTCCTAATCGCAGGCCTTCGCTCTAGGAAGTCAGGCCCACTTGGTATAAAGCAGACGTTTACATCAAAAGCTCTGACCTCCAACCGATGGGACCTAAAACCACACTCCTCCCAGACCTGGGATCCGGAGGGTCAGTCTTTGTGCTGCTTATTCCTCCAAAGACATAGTCGTGCATCAAAACTGAGATACCCTAGTTTGAGTGTAGTCTCATCAGCTATAATTTCTCCTATTTTCCTAAGTTATACTTCCTCCAGTCCAGATAGATAAGTGATTTACTTCTGAGTTACATACTTAAAATATTGTGGTTATAAAAATAATTTCACTCATATGAATATAAAAATAATTTTTTTAAATTTCATATAAAAATAATGTGTAAATATAAAAATCAAACTATAAACATCTTTAAAATGTATTCATGAAGTGTTTTAAGAGAAAATAGTGTTCTTAAAAAAGATTAATAAATATTTTAATAACAAATTAAATATGACAGAAAAACATATTTTGAGATCGATACCTGGCAACATCAGAACAGTTTTAATTCCTAAAATAGGCACGTGGACTTTAAAATAATAGAGAGCTTTGAGAATCATTTCCAGAATTAATTCTGTGCCTTGGGCGTTAATTCCTTTGCCTGTCAAAATTCATTAAAATTGATTTAACTTCTTATATTTCAGCCTTTGCCCCAAACTGAAATAGAATCTATCATTCAAAATAATTTTCACAAGATCTCTACTGTTCAGTATTACTTAATAGTCTGTAATGGTAGTTCATACCGTGAAACATAATTGGTCTCCTGGTCACCTCTGATGAACTAGTTAGGCAATGCTAATACGCCCAAAGCAGCTGATTAGAAACTCAGCTCTAAGTTGATCTTAGGCTGAACACCATCTTAACGACACAGCTGCACTTCTATTTGTAAGGACTGTCGTTTTTTACACAAATGTATCATATACAAACGCATTTTTTCAAATAGACCTTTTCTTCAGATTCAGTGGGAGGTCACAGTGTGTACATTTCATTACAGAATTTCTATGGGGTTTCCCTATTGTGTAGCTGCCTCCCTTAGGTACATGTTCAACAATCACCTGGCATTGAGGAAAGCCGTATCCTGTGTGGCTGTCCCCACTGAACAAAGCAGGCTTATGTCCATACCACTTGTGCCTTTACAAACATGTACAAAACCCCAGAGAGAAAGGTCACTCCTTTCTGCTCAGGAAGGGACAGATTACACATTTTTCTTCAGGGGTAAACAGGCAAAAAGGGACTTTCTAGTTTTCTTCATCCAGAGACTAGACCTTCTCTGCTCTTTCCATGGAAGGGAGCATGAAAGATATTTTAAACCAATTGATTCTCCTGTTTATTCCTGGCCACTCCAGCCCAACTGTACCCTTATAAATACTGCACGGCACAAACTCTGATTTTCCCCCACGCCCCTCCTACTAAATCATGAGAACGTGTGCTCCACGAGGGCAAGACTTGACTTTGCTCTTTCTTTATCCCAAGCACAAAGAACCATGTCTGGTGTGTAGTAGACGCCAGAAACTCAAACAAATATGCGTTCAATGACAGAACTGAGTGATACTCAATATTCGGTCAAATTTTGTCTACCGCTGTCTCCTCCCTTTATGCGTTGCTTATTGTCACACAGATTGACCATATTATCACTCATTGATTTATTCACGTGTTGAATAACCATTTATTGAACACTAAAATACGTTTTAGGCTTTGTGCAGTGTTTTAAGAATACAGATGTGAATAATCTGTTGAGGGGTCTTTCTCTCTATCATTGCTATGAGCTTCTTTTCCCTTGTAGAACGAAGTCTCCCTACCTGTCCCTTCCGTGCTGTTCCTGAAACAAATATCGTTTTGCTTTTGCACGTATTTATTTATTTTGTTATTTTCGAGTTTTCAGCCAATCACAATGGAGAGAGAGGAAAGACCAAAAGAGCAACAAACATTAGGGAAGTGTAATGGGGTCTTGTCTGTGGTCTATAATTCCTTCACATTTATTGAAAACTTTTAGAATTTTGTATTAGTTTGCTAGGGGCGCCAATAGCATGTTATCACAAATTGGGTGGCTTAAACAACAGCAATTTATTGTCTCAGAGTTTTGGAGGCTAGATGTTCAAAATTAAGGTGTCAGTAAGTTATGGTTACCGGGGGGCGGGGGGCGGGAGGTAGTGGAGGGATAAATTGGGAGATTGGGATCGACATATACACACTACTATAGATAACTAATAAGAGCCTGCTGTATAGCACAGGGAACTCTACTCAAAACTCTGTAATGACCTAGATGGGAAAAGAATCTAAAAGAAAAAGAGTGGATATATGTATATGTATAACTGAATCACTTTGCTGTACACCTGAAACTAACACAACATTGTAAATCAACTATACTCCAATACAAATTTTAAAAAAAAGGATGTCAGCAGCTTAGTTCCCACTGGAAGCTCTGAAGGAGAATCTGTCCCATAACTGTCTACTGGTCTCTAGTGGGGACGGCAATCCTTGGCTTGTAGCTGCATCACTCCAAGCTCTGCCTCTGTCATCACATGACATTCTTCCCTCTGTGTCTCTGTGTCTCTTCTCCTCTTTCTATAAGGACAACATTCATATTGGATCTAGGACCCACCCTACTCCAGTATGACCAGTATGACCTGATCTTAATTGATTGCATATGCAAGACCCTATTTCCAAACAAATCACATTCTGAGGTTCTGGAACGGACAGGAATTTTAAGAGGACACTATTCAACCCAGTACAGACTACTTTCCTGAACTTTAAACAATCCATAAAAACTGTTCCTCTAATCTCCCTACTTTCCCAATGTCTTATGTAGCAGAAGTCTTTATGAACTCATTCTTCCAGAAGTATTTGTGAAAATAAAGTAGGTTGGGATAATAGTCTTGCGATTATAAAAATTATTATATAACATGTATTGTATTATTTATCATTGTAGTAAATGAGAATTCTCAGCAAGCGACATTTTACAAATTAAAATAGTAAAATTAAAATTGCCTGTCACTAAAATTTTATCTTTTTTATCCGAAGGAAAATTAATGAGTTTAGCCTTTTGGGAGGCTTTCATTTTTTTGGTTTTTTTTTTTAGTCAGTGTTGGAATAATAGCAGATTGTGCTATGTGAACTGGCAGATATAATGTTGCTTGTTATTTCTGGCCTGGGTATTATTACATAGAATTTTACACTTAATCTCAGTTGTAGCACATCATTAGGAAAGAAGGAAGATATGTCAATGGTAGGCATTTGTCATCTGGTTTTCGCTTGTTAGCGTCTAAACCCGCTTCCTGTTTGAAGGGGGAACGTCACATGTTAATCAGGTGAGGTAGACCTTCATTTCCAACAAGACTGGTGGGAGAACTTCTTGGAATTGAATTCTTTGGGGATTTTTCTTTGCAGGGAGTAATGGGAGATATTAATATGACCACTGTCTTTCTCTTGTCTCCTTCAGAAATAATAATGATCATGGGCACAAGTTGTTCAAGACTCTCTAAGAGTCAGGCCCTGTGAAGACAGAAATAAATTGAAGCACTTCATTTAATCCTGCCAAGAAGCCTATGAAACATGTGCTGTTATCATCCAGACGTGGAGAGGAAGACATGGAGGCTGAGCTTGGCTCTATTACTAGCTCAGTGTTGCAGGATTAGAATCCAAATCCCTGTAACTCCAGGGACCCAGGTCTAAACCCACTATACATACTGCCTGTCCCACTTTCGGAAGGGACTATTTCAAATATTTTGCACTCATTAAAATTCTGACCCTTCATTCAACCCCTTAAATCTCAGCAGATGTGCATTTCTCCTAAATCAAAGAGAAAATAAAAACCAGAAAAAGATCCCCTTAATATCCCACCATTAGGACCCAGTATTCAGACCTATCTGCTCCATCCCTCCCCTGAGGAAAACATATACCTCCCACCAAGCCTCTGTGTCCCACCCTCCTCTGTGGTAGTGGAAACAAACTATTGATTCAATTATTCTCTCTTCATTGGCTGCCATCATCAATATTTAATGTGCTAGGACTTGAACCAACTTCATAACCAGAATCATTTACTCTTCAGCTAACAACCTCTTTCTCTCTCTCTGTCTTGCTCTAACTCTCACTCTTGTGCTCTCTCCCATTCTCTCTCTCTCCCTTTTTTTTTTAATGGATGGAAACATGATTTTAATCAAGCCCCAATCACATCTAATCACTCAAGAACGAGGCAATAAAAGAAGGATTAGGACATAGAAATATTCATTTACATAAAAAAGTAATGATCAATATATAAAGTAGACAAAAGAGTTACGTGAAATATTTGCTGAATGAAAAAGGAATCATTGGTGTCTCTCCTTCTTTTAAAAGACAAACCTCTAAAAGGTCTGTCTTTGCTATCTCTATTTTATCATTTCTCAATCAACTTATTCTCATGTGTCCCATGCCTAATCGTTCAACTAAATTCTTTTCCCTTAATCCATGATGTAAACTTTGAATCCAGTGAATGGTTTTACGTACTAAATGTCCTTTACTTCTACCTGGCATTAGAAGAAGTTGCCTGGTCCCTACTCTTGGCTTCTATTACAACTCACACTCCTTGCGCTTTATCGCTCTGCTCTTTTCCTTAATCTCCTTTGCCAGCACCTTCACTTTTACTTTGATGCAGCTTTTTTAGAATGTGTAATCATATGGTAGGTTTATGCTTAGATTTTAAAGAAATTGCCCAACTGTTTTCTGAAGTGACTGAACTATTTTGCCTTCTTACCAGCAGGAGATGGTAGTTCCAGTTCTTCCATATTCTCACCAAAACTTGGTATGGTCAGTAGTTTTAATTTTAGCCATTTAACAGATATGTAGTGCTACCATTGTGCTTTGGTTTGCATTTCACTAATGGCTAATAACTACTGAGCATTTTTCAATGCATATTGACCATGCACGTGTCTTTGGTGAAGTGTCAAAGTTTGGATCATTTTTTTTTATTAGATTGGTTGCTTTCTTATTATTGAGTTCTGAGATTTCTTTATACATTCTAGATACAGAGCCTACATTAGGTATATCATTTGCAAATATTTTCTTGTAGGCTATGGTTTGTCTTTTAATTCTCTCACAATGACTTTTGAAGAGTCAAAACTTTTGTTTCATTTCATTTTTAAATTTTGATTAAGTCCAGTTTGTTAGTCTATTCTTGCATGAATCATGCTTTTAGTGTTGGATTTGAGAAATCTTTATTTAACTCAAATTCATAAATATAGTCTCCTATTATTTCTCCTGGTAGATTTATAGCTTAAGGTTTTATATTTTGGTCAATGATTCACCTTGAATTACTTTTTATATACAGTGATGGATATCATCAATGTCCAATTATTTTGTAATAAATACCCAATTGCCCCAGCACCAATTGTTGAAAAGATGACACAGTTTCCCTCCAAATTCCCTTTACCTCTTTGTCCAAAATCAATTGTCCATATATACATAAGTCTATATTGGGACTCTCTATATTGTTCCATCGATCTATTTGTCTATCTTATTGCCAATATCTGTATTAAAATTATTCTTATTCCCAGTTTTGTTTTTCTTTTTAAAAAATTATTATGACTATACCACTACCTTTGTATTTTCATAGAATTTTAAATTCAGCTTGTCAATTTCTACATATAGCTTACTGGAGTTACATGGAATTTATAGCTCAATTTGGGGGAAATTGACATCTTAAAAATACTGAGTTTTCTGACCCATGAAAACGTATTTTTCCGCAATTTTTAAGATAATCTTATTTTTCTCTGTAATGTTTTAAATTTGTAACTGTATAAGCCTTTCACATATTTTGTCAGATTGATCAAGTATTTTTTATTTCATGCTATTATAAGTAGCATTTTTACTTTAAACTTCAGACTTTTCATTACTGTTATTTAAAAATATAATTGATTTTTGTATATTGAGCTTATATCCTGCAACCTTGCTAAAATTACATATTTGTTCTAGTAGCTTTCTACAGATTCCATTAAGTTGTTTATGTAGCTCATTATATTGCCTGCAGCTAAAATCAATTTACTTCTTCCTTTCCAATCTGCATGGCTTTTCTTTACTTTTCTTACCTTGCTGCTATGGCTGGACTCTCCAGTACCATGTTAAATAGAAGTTGTGAGTGCAGTTATCTTTGTCGTGTTCCTGATTTTAAGTAAGCAATTATAGGGCTCAATTTGCCTGCTTTTTTCTGGGCTTTCAAAGATTTCTCTCCTTGGTTGCCTGACATCCCATGTCTTGCAAACCATTGTTTCCAATGTTCTGTCTGGTTTTTGTTTGTTTGTTTGTTTGTTTGTCATATGTCAGGGTAAATCTGGTTCCTATTTGCCCATCTTGGCCAGAAATGTAAGTCCGTTTTGGCCTTTTAAATGTTTAATGTTGATATTAGAATTTTTTTCTTCTCTTCTAAATATTATCTTGCTGGGGAATGTTATCTACTTTCAGAGTTCTGATTATCATTTATACACAAATTACTCTTACGTTTATATCTCCAGCCCAGATCTCTCATTTTGAATTCCAAGGGCATTTTTCAGTCACCAAGTCAACATAGTTTCACATGAAAATTCACAGACCAGTTAGACGTGGCATGTCAAAAATGAACCCATGCTCACCCCATCACTTATTTGATCTATAGAATTTCCTGTCTCAACAAATGGCATCATCATCTATTATTTGTGTCAGAAACTTGGAAGTCAACCGTAACTCTACCCCATCCCTCAAATCCCACTCAATCACCAAGTCCTGTTGCGTCTACCACCATAAATATACTTAAAAACTTTTTCATGGTTCCTTTCAACTACCCATCATGTCATTTCCTTTCAAAGCCCACTCTTAGGTTAAGTTATGTCTCCCCCAAAGATGTGTTAAAGTCTTAACCCCAATACTTGTGAATGTGACCTTGTTTGAAGTAGAATCGTTGCAGATGTAACTCGTTAAAATGAGGTAATTTGGGTCAGCCCCAATCCAATATGACTTCTGTCCTTATAAGAAAAGGAGGAGAGACACAGAGGCAGGCACACATGAAGAAGATAATGTAAAGACACACAAGTAAAATACTATGTGATTTAGGAGACAGAGATTTGAGTAAGGTATCTACAAGCCAAGGGATGCAAAGGATTACCAGCAAAGAAGCTAAGAGAAAGGTATGGAACAGGCTCTCCTCTAGCACCTTCAGAGGTGCCCTGCTGACACCTTGACCTCAGACTGCTAGTCTCCTGAACATTATGTTGTTGCAAGCCACCCAGTTTGTGGTACCCTGTTACGGCAGTCCTAGGAAACCAATAAATTCCCTATGGCCTCTTTTCAACAAGGGCCTCTCAAACAATCGCCTTCTGTGTCACCTGGCATCAGTCTTAGCCTCTTTATATGCTACTCTCCACGCAGAGGTCAGAGTGGGCTTAAAAGGCAGATCTGATCACATCGTTGCTCTTATTAAAAACTTTTAGTGACTCATTATTTAAGGATGCAGTCGGGGATTTTTAATGTGCTCTAAATGTACCCCAATCATCACCTCTCCATCCTCCTTTCTGAAATGCTTTCTCTACCTTCAGTTTTCTCTCTCCTTCAGGCAAGCCATGGTCATCTTGCTTCTGAGATTTCACACATCGCTATTCCCTCTGCTTGGAACACTGTCGTCCCCTGGTTGACTTCAATAAATTCCTTAGGAACCTACTGAGATGCCACTTCCTCAGAGAAACCTCTTCAAGGTAACTGATAACAAAATCATGTATTTATTTCTCTTCCACTCTCTTTCTCCATGAACTAATATAGGGACATACATTTACAATATGATGTGTTCGTTTATTCAATTCATATAGTGAATACAGTGTAAGTGCAAAGTATCCTTGGGAGTCACTATCCATGTGTATGACTGTGTTCTCAGCCTCAGCAACTTCAGTATCAACAATTTTCCCACACGTCTTTTCCTC
>NW_006791400.1:1725442-1742942 GCF_000442215.2 Lipotes vexillifer | reverse complement strand
CTTTCCCTTCTCCACCCCAGCTCTACATTTCCAATCTATTCCAAGGTAAAATTAATCACCCAAGCTCAAAAACCTGTAAGGACTCAGAGAACTGGGGGAGGAATCAGGACGAGAAGACAATGGGGGAGGAATTGAGAAGCAGGAAAACCATGACAGACAGTGGTGTACAGGGAATGACACCATTTGCCAGCTGGCTTTGAAAATGCTAGTCTTACATTTATTCAATTATTCATCAATCATTTTCCACATTTAACAAATCAATAAATGGATGGGTTCTTCTTATGTATATTTATATTTGTAGTCCTTGCTGGACATCCCCTCTTCTCTCCTGGGGCTTTGGTTGTTGTTGTTTTTATTATGGCCATCTTCGGGGGTTTTTTTGTTGTTCTTTAAACCTAATTTAATTTATACCATAATATTCTGATGGAGCCAGGGAATAAGGTAATTTGTTCTATTATTTTTATAACAAGAGCTTCTGAGTTCTGTACCCAGTAAGAGCCATACTGGCAATCACTTCCAATTACTCAGTGTTTTGGGAATTTACATTTTAGAAATCGTTTACTCCCCCTGACACCTCCCCCCTTTACTTGTACAAAATATATCTCGGCGTGATAAGGTGGAAACTGAAACTATTACAGGGGAAATTAAAAAAAATCAGTCTGCAAGATGATAATCGAATACTAGAGGGAACAAAATACATAATCATCAGTAAACTTGAAGTGAAAACTAGAAAATGAGTTAACCAATTTTGAAAATGTAGCTATGTACTATTTTTGAATAAAAGCCTATGTAAAATATAGTGAATTTCAAATATCTGCTTTTGTTTGGTCTAAAATGAAATATTTAGAGAAAATTGACCATCAAAGTCCTGTTAAACACAGTTCCTATAATTGCCTGCTATCTATTTCACCTTTTCCGATGGAGTTAATGGAGTGACCAGTGTCAACAGGCAACATTTAAAAAGCCATTTCTTTGCGATTTGGAATACTTTGCCACCCCCGGGGACATGCTTTGAATCTGGTGAGTACATTAGCTGATCATGTTACTTCAATCTGACAGCTTCAGATTTTTTAACAGGGGAAGAAGGCAGAACTAATGGATGTGAATAAGCTTAAAAGCAAGGGAACTGATCAATCACGGTAAACAGCTGTATTTTTGGAAGCTAGTAGAGGTACTTCTAAAAACAAAAAGTCAATAGATATTTTTCTGGCAACTAATAACTTCAACCAGGTCTTCTTCATTTGTCTCTCCCCCCCACCCCAAACCCCCCTCCTTTCTCCTCTAAATCACTATGATATTCTTGTCAGCATTGATTACCGCGGAAATGTTCTCTTTACTCTTTCCAGAAAGGAATAACACAGCATCTAATTTTATGAAGAGATAACTCTGAAGATGAATGAAGCACATCAAATTATTAAAATGGTTATAATCTTTTTTCTTCCTTTTTTGATTGCATAATAGCACGTACACACAATGCTGTCTACAATTAGTACATTACTCGGTAATGACTATACCTATTTATCTTTTTACTCAACCTCAGGCACATAACATTTTACATATATATTTCAAAGAGCTTGGAAATGGGATTATCTGTTTTGCTTTACCATCATTTCAAAATATTCTACTATTGTATTCCTCCACAGAGGCCTCTGACCCATTCTTTTCCAGAACAAATTCATTTTAGAATGGATTACTAGTTTGACAATGATTAAGGAAGCGCAAGAAAACTCTTGCTTACTCCACCGGAAAAGTGGAAAACATTTAATTTTATTCTCTAAAGGATTAAGATCAGGCCAAGCCGTCGGGCCTTAGACTATGATGAAGTAAATGCCCTCAATATGGAAGCCCAAGGCTACAAGCCTGTTTCAAATGCTATGATGGTCCTCTCTCAAACTGAGAGGCCACTTTTCCATTAACATAGCTTGACTATTTGGGGTAGAACTTAAAAGGCATCAGGATTAATTTCCTCCTATGCAGGTTGCATGATGTCATCTGCAAGGGATAATGCAACACTTAAGAGGCAGCCACACTCCAATGAATTAACTGTTCACCAGGAGAGACAAACAGAATAAACACACACATTGCATTAGAATACGACAGGGCCCAGTTATCATCATGGGTAGTACCCACAGGACCATGTGATTAACTGTCTACTGGGTGTGTCTAGGACTTTTTCGATGGAAAGGAATATTTTCTGAAAAATTGACTTTTTTCCAGATAGAGAAATATTTGCATGTAGAGGGATAAAATTTAATATCAAGTTTAATAGCATAAGCTTTAAAGTCAGCTGCCTGAATGTGAATCTGTGCTCCAACATTTTCTAACTGTGTGACCCTGGGAAAGATACTTAACCCCAATACCTCAGTTTTCTCATCTGAAAAATGAGGTTTAATAATTGATTTTAATTCTTTCAGAGTACCCAGTGTTTGCACTGGGTTTGAATCAGGTCTGCCAGGGTTTTTCTTTTGGGTAATATTCCAACAATTGTTCTGGAGAAATAATCTTTAATATCTGTACTGTTTAAAAAAAAAAAAATTTCCCCCAAAGACAAGTCAGATAGGTTTTTGTACTGAGTAAAATCACATGAACAGATCAGCATTTTTTTTTTTTCTTCACTTTCAAGTAGGCTAGACTTGTCTGATATAAACCTCACAGACACAACTAAGTATCCACAATTTTAAGGCAATCCCCATGACTCTTATAAAGCTTTGTCCCTAACTAGCAGATCTAGCTCAGATTTGCCTAGGACAAGTTTAGCTAGAGTTTCCTTGTCATGAGTGAGGCTTGGGAGATCAGAGTTCCATCCCACAAGTTTGCAGTGATTAGTACTTTGCCTGGAACATGAGAGCATCCCCTAAGTGTAAGGGTTATTATCATGGGAAAGCCAATTCTATGAAAACAGAGGCGTTACCCATCTTTTCTTGAATATGCAGGTATTTTAATATGTAATCAACTGACATGAACATACATACTAGCCAATGTTCAAATAGAATAATATTCCAGTCCAGGTTACATGTAAACTGCTAACATCCATTTGTCATAGTGAGCCCCTGATTTACCTTCACTCAGAATTAGACTTTAGAATAGATGTAAAGTATGCTCATGCTATTCTACCATCTTTCTGAGAAGCTACATTCAAATATAAACGTGTGGCAGACAGACCCGAAGGGGAAACCCATATTCCCACCTCCTGGTGTCCACCTCTTTGTGTAACCCTCACTTACTTGTGTCCATACCTTTCTGTAACCCCTCCCCCCTGAAGGTGAGCAGAAGCTGTGACTTACTTCTAATAGAATACGGGAGAGAGGTCACAGGATGTCACCCCAGTGACAAGGTTACATCACACAAAAGTATGTCCTGGCCAACTGAGGCCAGACCTCCTCTGAGGCTTGACGAAGTAAATGACCACGTTGGAAAAGTCCTCATGGCAGAGAACTGTAGGTGGCCTCTAGGGACTGCAGGCAGGCTCTTTACCTAATGGGGACCCCCAGCCCCAGCTGGTAAAAAAAGCCAATCATATAGCCACAAGGAAGGGAATTCTACCAAAGCCAAAAGAGTTTGGAAGCAGATACTTCTGGGACTTCCCTGTTGGTCCAGTGGTTAGGACTCGGTGCTCTCATTGCCATAGCCCTGGGTTCAATCCCTGGTCAGGGAACTAAGGTCCCGCTAAGTGATGCGGCTTGGCAAAAAGAAAACCAAAAAAATTTTAAAAAGATTCTTCCCCAACCAAACTTACCAGTGAGAACTGAGTCCAGCCAGCATCTTGACCACAGGCTATTAGACCCTGAGCACGGGATCCAGCTACCAGCTAAGCCACGCCCAAGACTCCTGACCCATCAGTGTTGTGAGCTAATGAACACGTGTTCTTTTAAGTCATTAAGTTTCCTGGTGATTTGTTACACAGCAATAAAAATTACCACAATAACTAATCAGAATGCTGCCTTTGGCTTGATATTACTTCATCTCTATTATTGAAAGTTATATGGTCACATGCATACTACTTTGAGAGCTATCTTCATCAGTAAAACAAACAAATAATACAAAGTCAAGAGTCCTGTGGAGTGTTTTGAATTGTTAGTGAACTTGTGTAGAGAAATATTCGGAGATTAATTTACCTCAAATAGTAATGAACATCTCCTGTCACAACTGTTACGGATCTATAATATGGTACACTGAACACTGTATTTTCAATTGATACTGTTGATTGACCCTTGGCTACTTTTACTAATTCAAGCTATTGTTTTAGGGAGGTGGCTAATGACTAAAATGTTACTCATTAATTTTTGTAAATTACTCTGGAAATATTTGTTTCTTATGTTGTTTCTAAGACTATTAATAAAAAGAGAAATCACTGCTGAGTTATGATTCACATTCCTCCAAAAGCATCTGATGAGGTAAAGCAAGAAAGAGGAAAGAATTCATTTGTGCATACCTGCTCAGATGCAAAGCTGACCTATTATTTTTTTTAAAAGGTTTTTTTTTTTTAATGTGATAGGATTGTAGTTGCAACTATCTGGTCAGTGGGTGATAAAATGCCATTTCTATGAACCCACTGGCCTGTGAATTTTCATGTTTTTTTAATGCACCTCAGGGTTAACAACTGACTTTTGTTGATGATGTGATTAATCCTCCTGTGTCTGTGCACAACACAGATGATTTGCATATCTCACCTTGGCAAAGCTGCTTCAGCTAGGGTGGATTTTTAGTAAATACTTCTCCTAAGGAAAAAAAAAAATAGAAAGAAAAGGATGATGTGTCTAGTAGATAGCTATGAAGGAAATCTTCTGTCCTCATCTCATGGGATCATATCTTTGTAGATACTGTACTTGGTCCTTAGACAAAATTTATCAATTGTAGATCTCACTCCAAGGATGGGATGACCTACTGTCTGCAATTTCTAAACATATACCAATTTTTATTGAAATTCATGTACATATATAATTTTTATACATGTAATATGATCATATAGATAGATAGATAGATCTAAAGATTTTACAAACACTGGGCTCTACAATGTTTTAGGAGTCACAGATGTAGGGAGCAAAAATAAAAGAAAAACTAGCAAAGGCTTGTTATGCAAGAAATAAACTACATAGTCACTTTTTTTGCTGCTGGATTTAATCTAGCTATTAAACTTTCCTAAGCCACAATTTACTCAGTTATGAAATAGACATAGTAAAATGATTTATCTCATAAGGCTGTAAAAGAGTTAAAACCTGAAAAATCTAGCCTAATGGGTCTAGCCTAATACACAGAGAGAGCTCAGTAAATGTTAGCGACTGTGGCGGGCTTGCTATATGCTATATATTATGAGTTAAGAGACGCTATGCTTAATAGATTGGATATGCTCCTTTGCATTGTGCTTAGAAGGTTGGATTGTCCTGGGCAAAGATTTATATAAATGTAAACCAGGTGTCTCACACTTACTCAGCCTTCAGGGGTGGGTCATGCTTCCCTTTAATGCCTAAATAGCAATAGCCCATGTCCCTTTGTGTATTATGGCAGAAAATCTACTCTTTTATGGGGTTTCTCTCCCCAAGTCTTTCTGGGAATCTCTAGAAAATGCTTACATATCCCACAACTTTGTATGTCATAATTGCCTACTGCCCTTCAGCAAAGCATCTGATTCTAGAAGCCTCCAGCACTTTTCCACACTCAACCCTGTTTTCTTTGTTTGGCTTCCTTGGGCAGATGTTGCACCTACACCATGCAGCATCACTTCAAGGTTGGATCTGTCCCTTGGTCCTCAGCAACACAGCTGAAATCAGGCTTTCACTAGGCATAAGTTTCGCTGAAGTTTGCAAGACACAGAATACATGACCATGCAGAAAGAATCACACTAGTCAACTTTCTGTTGCATAATGCTGCTTGATAAGCAACCAGGAAGCTCAGAGGCTGGCAACAAGCAGTCAGTCAGTCCTTGCTCATGACCCTGGTGGTCCACGGTGGCTCAGCCAGAGGCTGCTGGGATTGGCAGGACGTGGCTCTAGGCCGTGATTTAGACCTAGCTCACCCACATGCATGCATCTCCTCATTCTGGGACCCCTGGTGACATGGAGCATGTTCCTCTCTTGACAAATGGCAGAAGCACAGGAGGCCAAGACATATCACAGAAGTTCACTTAAAACCTTTGTCACATTATGTTTGCTAAACTTCCATTAGCTGAAGCAAGTCAATCAACAAGACTAGAGGCAACCTCCAGGCCAAGGGTTGTGCAATTAACATACCCTCCTGGAGGGTCTATGAAGTCACAGGGCAAAGGGACAGAAGTGTCGTCCTATCACCGCTGGGAGGGCAGAGTTGAGAACAGTAAAATGGATATCACCTATGGCCACTCTAAGACTTATCAGGCTAAGCCCCCTCCAAAGGGGTTTCAGTAATGGTCATTTTCTCCCTTATCCCCATTGTGTTTTTTTGGCAAATTGTAAGACCCAAATTACCAGTGAAAGTGTCTTTGACAGATTTATTACTAGAAAGCTATTTTCAGTGTCCAGAGACACTGCAAAGGGTAAATGGTTTCCTAAAAACAATAGCATCCCATTATGGGACTGTACTAGCAATGAAGAAGAGCTTTTGCAATGTTTAAGCAGCTCACGGTGCATGTTTCATTCCTGATTTTTCCCAACTGACATGTTTCTGAAAAAAATGTTTGTTATGTGTAACCAAACAACTCATTCTTTTCTTTTCTCTCTCTCTCCAAAACAAAGGGAGAGTGACCTCACAGAATTGCATTCAAGATACCTCTATGGGAAGAGGTACCTTATTGGCTGGCTGCATTGGCCGTCTTTTTTGTTTTTTGCGGTACGCGGGCCTCTCACCGCTGCGGCCTCTCCCGCTGCGGAGCACAGGCTCCGGACGCGCAGGCTCAGCGGCCACGGCTCACGGGCCCAGCCGCTCCGCGGCATGTGGGATCTTCCCGGACCGGGGCACGAACCCGCATCCCCTGCATCGGCAGGTGGACTCTCAACCACTGCACCACCAGGGAAGCCCAGCCGCCTTTTTTTTAATTCCAGTCTTCGACATGGCCAAGAAATATTGGGAGATCTAGTCTCGGCCATGATTTTCCACTGCAAACTGTTTCAAGTAATAGATCTGCAAAAGGAGTAGGTTAATTTAAGAGAAGTCAAGAATCAAATAGGCAAAAGGTAGGTGACAACCAAATGCTACAGGAGTGACAACTAAAGACTTTCCTCCAGGGACTGGGAGGACTTTCACTTTTCCAGATTCCTTGGGAAATGAGCCAATCCACAGTGAAGTCACTTTTCTGGACAGGTTGCCTGCACAAAAGACATATAAACAGAGACACAGGTGACAGATCAAAGAAGGGTTGCACTGAGAGTAATAGGTACTTTCAGTAAGATATAGGAAGCCTAAGATGAGTTTATTTCCTGAGAACATGTGCAAAGGTACCCAGTTATGATCTTGGCAGTTTATGGGTTCTCAGATTAGCCAATTCATGTTAGCCATGTGTTGGTCCTTCCGTATACTTGCAACTCTACCCAAATACCTCGGGTAAACATTGTGTAGCCTTGAGCTGTACCACATTGAGTCATGGTCAAATTGACAATAAAACACAATGGTTTGTATCATATACTTAAAGACACTGGAATCAGACAAATAGAATAAAACAACAGAAAAATGTAAAACACATAAAATTTGGAACAAAATAAAAGAAATTTATTTTCATTTTGTTGAATAGATAGAGGTGAAAAGATCTGTGTTTGTGAACACTGGGTGTGTTTATGAACACAAAGTCAGGGGTGAATAATAGCAACATTTAAGATTTTAAAATATCAGCAGACTAAATGTAAGAAATAGGCAGAAAGGGTAAATATATCATGCAAATGAAATTATTAAAAATTACTTTTAGCAAAATTTAAATTATTTTTAGAAAAATATTTACACTACCCATGTGGTTGTATTTATATTTTATCTTCCCGTCTGCAGTCATTTCTGCTTTTGTAAAAGCAGAAAAACGGTTAATTCTGAGACTGTTCAGTGTTGGTAAACTCACCGGTGGTTTCCCTAGATATAATCTAATATACTTCTTGGAAAATAAGTATAAATAGTTTTTGGCTCCAAAACAAACACAGGAAGTTTTACGAAACTTGTTCTTACAATCTTCTCCACATGTGGCTGAGATCTACTGAAAACTTTGCTTTGGAGGAACAGGGCTGGAAGCTGAGAGCTGTGAGAGGTTCAGCGAAAAAGGCAAGGCTGGTCTCTGAAGGGTCCCTACCTGGTAGGAAGGAGGGAGACACTGAAAGGATTAAAGCAAAAAGAAGTAAACTCAGATCATATTTTACAAAAGGAGCACAGACGGGAGTTAGAGAAAAGGACATTTGAGGGAAAATGGCATCTCAAGTACCATGGAGGTGAGGAAAATGAAGAGTTACTAAGTAGGAAAAAAAGATCCCTGTTTTGTTCTGTTTTCTCCAAAACCGTATCTTCTTCAAAACTAAGACTCCTTCATACAATAGACCAGATGCTCTCCTTTGGCAATACCAGTGGAACACTCATGGCTCTAAGAGAGATAGGTATCTGACAGCCACGCCCCATGATAAGGAGAGATGCATGGTTTCTTAGAATGAGTGTATTTTGATTGTTCCTTCCTGTCTGCTGGGGAAACTTTAATGCGCTCTGAGGAGCTGGCCAGTGGATGATGGCGGTAATTCGGTGAAAATCAACAATTAGTCATGCCTGGTGTAGTGAAAAAATAAAATTGCATAGAAAAATGAAAAGACATGAATTAGGAATTGCAAAACACAGAAGCAAAGAGGCTGTTTTCCCATTAATTCACCAAGGGGATAAGCAAAGTGCATTTCCATATGCCAGAATCCTAAACACAACCCAGAGTCCAGGAAGCTGATGAGATTTTAACAGCCACCTGCAGAGAATGTGCGACATTCCTCCCTTTCCAGAAGCAGCACCAGCTACGTGTGATCTGACAGCTCTACATAAACGCACATGTAACTTGTGTTATTTAGGGGGCCTAAAGATTTCACTTAATCTGCAAGAGCAGACTCTTCTAAATTATGACATTCTACTTTAAATTCCTATTCTTCCTTTTTTCCCAAAAGGTCCATGCTTGGCATTTCTTTCCCCATACCTCTTGCTTCTGATTATTCTCTCTTTCTCTTTTATTTAGTTTCTTCGCGTGGAACTTACACTTCCTTGAGGGGACTTGCAAAGATTATTTTCAGAAATCATTTTTCCCCATTCTAACAGAATTTCACATTAAAGTTGGTCTCCCAAGTGATCGTCCTTTTTGCAGTCATGTTTCTTTTCTCTCTTAGTCTGGCTGACATCCCAGATGGAGATCATTGGTTCCACAGTTGATTGGCCCCTTGACTATGGACTGAAGAGTTCTTGCATCCATGTCCATATGTATAAAATGTCATCAATGTAACTGATGACATATTTCAAAAAGTCTTTCTTCCTGGTTCTTTGTATGCTTTTTCATAGGTGGAAAATGGTAACACATCTCTGCATAGTGATTCATTTCTTGTATTTAAGTTCCATATGACAGAAAATATTCTTTGTATAGATCACCAGGTCCAAAGAAATACTCAAGTGTGACATCTATTACCCATAGTGTGTGGGCACACTTAACAGTTCTTCCCCCAAATTTCATACAGTGTTTCAATATCATCATATTAAAATGGTTTCTCATATAAATGTCTAAATTAAAATGTATGTGCAACTGAATGCTATTATGAAAAAGAGAATATGTTGGATTGTTATTTGAAATTAGAACTTATAGTGGTTATTGACTTCTTTCAATCAGACATCTGTGCCCTCCTCTTCTAGAGGAATCCCAATTTTCCTCTAGCGGAAAAACATAACAAAATCAAATATATAGATTACACTAATGTTTATTTATAGGCATATATATATATTTGTTATATGTTTATACCCACATATCCAAATACTTTATATTTAAAAATTAGTCTACTCCTTCAAAATAAGAATTTACTAGCCCTAAAGAACACTGAAGATATACAAAAGTTCTTTCAAACTGTAAAAAGTGGTAATTTATACTTAAATGTCTTGAGTATTTCAAGACTAAAGTTGTCATCTAAGCCTATGCTCTAAAAATGTCTATAATAGAGTTTAGTACCTCTTGTGTAATATTGTATGCATTGCATTTTGTTACACTTATTATACAAATTGAAATGAATAATAATTTGCAGTTTTACATCCCATGAATATTTTTTAGTATTCTCCAGCAGTAGTTAATATGCTAACCAACCTTACTGAAAGGCATACAGATGTGGAAGAAATCTATCTGGGGATTTTAATTATCACCTTGTCAAATTCAAATTATTATCTTGTGAGTTCATTTCCATAAAGTATCCCCTTTGCTGTTCCATGATTTAACATCTCTACTTTTTCTCATCTCATTTGTATCTATCTAGAAGCTCTAATCCTTTCAAAGGAGATACTTCTCTGTAAGACTGTGATCTTTACCATAAAGGATTTGATCAAAAAAAATATTTTTTAACGCTTCATTCTGGCAGAAGATTGGTCTGCACAAGGTTTAAAATAGACTTACTATCAATAATGTCTACAGCATCTTGAGTTGAGTGTCCTGTGAGGAGCTTAAGTGCATGTCCCGAACTGAGCTAAACATGTCAGCTCAGCTTTTCACAAGGAACTTTGGTCTGAAGGCCTGGGGGCAAGGCCTCTGCACAGGGCCCACTATGAGCAAGTGAAACAGACTAATCACAAAGGGAAAAAAGGTGGAAGGGCTAGGCCTGAGGTGAGATTGCCAGATTTATGTCCTTTCCAGATGAAATGTGGATCCTCTAGCAACAGGCGGTATGAGGAGAGAGGACCTTAAAGATGGTGGAGGAGTTAAGACGTGGAGATCACCTTCCTCCCCATAAATACATCAAAAATACATCTACATGTGGAACAACTCCTTACAGAACACCTACTGAACGCTGGCAGAAGACCTCAGACTTCCCAAAAGCTGTGTGGCTGACAGGGTCTTGGTGCTCTGGCTGGCTGTCAAGCCTGAGCCTCTGAGGTGGGAGAGCTGAGTTCAGGATATGGGACCACCAGAGACCTCCTGGCCCCACGTAATATCAAATGGCGAGAGCTTTCCCAGAGATCTCCATCTCAACGCTAAGACCCAGCTCCACTCAATGACCAGCAAGCTCCAGTGCTGGACACCCTATGCCAAACAACTAGCAAGACAGGAACACAACCCCACCCATTAGCAGCGAGGCTGGCTACAATCATAATAAGTTCACAAACACCCCAAAACACACCACCAGATGCAGTCCTGCCTACCAGAAAGACAAGATCCAGCCTCATCCACCAGAACACAGGCACCAGCCCCCTCCACCAGAAAGCCTACACAACCCACTGAGCCATCCTTAGCCACTGGGGGCAGACACGAAAAACAACGGGAACTACGAACCTGCAGCCTGTGAAAAGGAGACCCCAAACACAGTAGGTTAAGCAAAATGAGAAGACAGAGAAATACACAGGAGATGAAGGAGCAAAGTAAAAACCCACCAGACCAAACAAATGAAAAGGAAATAGGCGGTCTACCTGAAAACGAATTCAGAGTAATGATAGTAAAGATGATCCAAAATCTTGGAAATAGAATGGAGAAAATACAACATTTAATAAGAACCTAGAAGAGCTAAAGAGCAAACAAACAATGATGAACAACACAATAAGTGAAATTAAAAATTCTCTAGAAGGAATCAATAGCAGAATAACTGAGGCAGAAGAATGGAAAAGTGACCTGGAAGATAAAATAGTGGAAATAACTACCACAGAGCAGAATAAAGAAAAAATAATGACAAGAAATGAGGACAGTCTCAGAGACCTCTGGGACAACATTAAATGCAACAACATTAGAATTACAGGGGTCCCAGAAGAAGAAGATAAACAGAAAGGGACGGAGAAAATATCTGAAGAGATTATAGTTGAAACCTTCCCTAATATGGGAAAGGAAATAGCCAATCAAGTCTAGGAAGCACACAGAGTCCCACACAGGATAAATCTAAGAAGAAACATGCCAAGACACACATTAATCAAACTATCAAAAATTAAATACGGGGCTTCCCTGGTGGCGCAGTGGTTGAGAGTCCGCCTGCCGATGCAGGGGACACGGGTTCGTGCCCTGGTCTGGGAAGATCCCACGTGCCGCGGAGCGGCTGGGCCCGTGGGCCATGGGCGCTGAGCTTGCGCGTCCGGCGACGGGAGAGGCCACGACAGTGAGAGGCCCACATATCATAAAAAAAAAAAAAAAAATTAAATACAAAGAAAAAGTATTGAAAGCAGCAAGGGAAAAGCAAGAAATAACATACAAGGGAATCCCCATAACAGCTGATCTTTCAGCAGAAACTCTGCAAGCCAGAAGGGAGTGGCAGGACATATTTAAAGTGACGAAAGGGAAAAACCTACAACCAAGATTACTCTACCCGGAAAGGATCTCATTCACATTCGACGGAGAAATTAAAACATTTAGACAAGCAAAAGCTAAGAGGATTCAGCACCACCAAACCAGCTTTACAACAAATGCTAAAGGAACTTCTCTAGGTAGAAAACACAAGAGAAGGAAAAGACCTACAATAACAAACCCAAAACAAATAAGAAAATGGTAATAGGAACATACATATCGATAATTACCTTAAATGTAAATGGATTAAATGCTCCAACCAAAAGACATCGACTGGCTGAATGGATACAAAAACAAGACCCATATATATGCTGTCAACAAGAGACCCACTTCAGACCTAGGGACACATACAGACTGAAAATGAGGGGATGGAAAAAGACATTCCATGCAAATGGAAATCAAAAGAAAGCTGGAGTAGCAATTCTCATACCAGACAAAATAGACCTTCAAATAAATACTATTACAAGAGACAAAGAAGGACACTACATAATGATCAAGGGATCAATCCAAAAAGAAGGTATAACAATTGTAAATATTTATGCTCCCAATATAGGAGCACCTCAATTCATAAGGCAAATGCTAGCAGCCATAAAAGGGGAAATCGACAGTAACACAGTCATAGTAGGGGACTTTAACACCACACTTTCACCAATGGACAGATCATCCAAAATGAAAATAAATAAGGAAACACAAGCTTTAAATGACACATTAAGCAACATGGATTTAATTTATATTTATAGGACATTCCATCCATAAACAACAGAATACACTTTCTTCTCAAGTGCTCATGGAACGTTCTCCTGGATAGACCATATCTTGGGTCACAAATCAAGCCTTGGTAAATTTAAGAAAAATGAAATCCTATCAAGTATCTCTTCCGAACACAATGCTATGAGACTAGATATCAATTACAGGGGAAAAAAATGTAAAAAATACAAACACATGAAGGCTAAACAATACACTACTAAAACACCAAGAGATCACTGAAGAAATCAAAGAGAAAATCAAAAAATACCTAGAAACAAATGACAATGAAAACATGACGACCCAAAACCTATGGGATGCAGCAAAGGCAGTTCGAAGAGGGTAGTTTATAGCAATACAATCCTACCTCAAGACACAAGAAAAATCTCACATAAACAACCTAACCTTACACCTAAAGCACTTAGAGAAAGAAGAACAAAAAAAACCCTAAAGTTAGCAGAAGGAAAGAAATCACAAATACCACATCAGAAATAAATGAAAAAGAAATGAAGGAAAGGATAGCAAAGATCAATAAAACTAAAAGCTGGTTCATTGAGAAGATAAACAAAATTGATAAACCATTAGCCAGACTCATCAAGAAAAAAAGGGAAAAGACTCAAATCAATCGAATTAGAAATGAAATAGGAGAAGTAACAACTGACACTGCAGAAACACTAAGGATCAGGAGAGATGACTATAAGCAACTATATGCCAATAAAATGGGCAACCTGGAAGAAATGGACAAATTCTTCAATATACGCAAATCAATCAATGTGATACACCATATTAACAAATTGAAGGATAAAAACCATATGATCATCCAAGAGATGCAGAAAAAGCTTTCCCCAAAATTCAACACTGGTTTATGATAAAAACTCTCCAGAAAGTAGTCCTAGAGGGAAACTTCCACAACATAATAAAGGCCATATATGACAAACCCACAGCCAACATTGTTCTCAACGGTGGAAAACTGAAACCATTTCCACTAAGATCAGGAACAAAACAAGGTTGCCTACTCTCACCACTGTTATTCAACATAGTTTTGGAAGTTTCAGCCACAGTAATCAAAGAAGAAAAAAAATAAAAGGAATTCAAATTGGAAAAGAAGAAGTAAAACTGTCACTGTTTGCAGATGACATGATATCATACAGAGAGAATCCTAAATATGACACCAGAAAACTACTAGGGCTACTCAATGAATTTGGTAAAGTAGCAGGAGACAAAATGAATGCACAGATATCTCTTGCATTCCTATACACTAATGATGAAAAATCTGAAAGAGAAATTAAGGAAACACTCCCATTTACCACTGCAACCTAGGAATACCTAGGAATAAACCTGCCTAAGGAGACAAAAGACCTGTATGCAGAAAACTATCAGACACTGATGAAAGAAATTAAAGATGATACAAACAGATGGAGAGATATACTATGTTCTTGGATTAGAAGAATCAACATTGTGAAAATGACTATAATACCCAAAGCAATCTACAGATTCAATGAAATCCCTATCAAACTACCAATAGCATTTTTCACAGAACTAGAGCCAAAAAATTCTCAATTTGTATGAAAACACAAAAGACCCCGCAGAGCAAAAGCAGTCTTGAGATAGAAAAACGGAGCTGGAGGAATCAGGCTCCCTGACTTCAGACTATACTACAAAGCCACAGTAATCAAGATAGTATGGCACTGGCACAAGAGCAGAAATATAGACCAATGGAACAGGATAGAAAGCCCAGAGATAAACCCACACATATATGGTCACCTTATCTTTGATAAAGGATGCAACAATATACAATGGAGTGGTGCTTCAATAAGTGGTGCTGGGGAAACTGGACAGCTACATGTAAAAGAATGAAATTAGAACACTCCCTAACACCGTACACAAAAATAAACTCCAAATGGATTAAAGACCTAAATGTAAGGCCAGACACTATCAAACTCTTAGAGGAAAACATAGGCAGAACACTCTATGACATAAACCACAGCAAGATCCTTTTTGACCCACCTCCTAGAGAGATGGAAATAAAAACAAAAATAAACAAATGGGACCTAATGAAACTTCAAAGCTTTTGCACAGCAAAGGAAACCATAAACAAGATGAAAGGACAACCCTCAGAATGGGAGAAAATATTTGCAAATGAAGCAACTAACAAAGGATTAATCTCCAAAATTTACAAGCAGCTCATGCAGCTCAATATCAAAAAAACAAACAACCCAATCCAAACATGGGCAGAAGACCTAAACAGACATTTCTCCAAAGAAGATATACAGATTGCCAATAAACACATGTAAGGATGCTCAATATCACTAATCATTAGAGAAATGCAAATGAAAACTACAATGAGATATCACCTCACACCAGTCAGAATGACCATCATCAAAAGCTCTACAAACAATAAACGCTGGAGAGGGTGTGGAGAAAAGGGAACCTTCCTACACTGTTGGTGGGAATGTAAATTGATACAGCCACTATGGAGAACAGTATGGAGGTTCCTTAAAAAACTAAAACTAGAACTACTATATGACCCAGCAATCCTGCCACTGGGCATATACCCTGAGAAAACCATAACTCAAAAAGAGTCATGTACCACAATGTTCATTGCAGCACTATTTACAATAGCCAGTACATGGAAGCAACCTAAGTGTCCATCGACAAATGAATAGATAAAGAAGATGTGGCACATACATACAATGTAATATTACTCAGCCATAAAAAGGAACAAAATTGAGTTATTTGTAGTGAGGTGGATGGACTTAGAGTCTGTCATAAAAAGTAAGTCAGAAAGAGAAAAATAAATACCATATGAGAACACATATATATGGAATCTAAAAAAGAAAAAAGTGGTTCTGAAGAACCTAGGGGCAGGACAGGAATAAAGACGCAGATGTACAGAGTGGACTTAAGGACACAGGGAGGGGGAAGGGTAAGCTGGGACGAAGTGAGAGAGTGGCATGGACATATATCCACTCCAAAATGTAAGATAGATGGCTAGTGGGAAGCAGCTGCATAGAACAGGGAGATCAGCTCGGTGCTTTGTGACCACCTAGAGGGGTCAGATAGCAAGGGTGGGAGGGAGACGCAAGATGGAGGGGATATGGGGATATAAGTATACGTAAAGATGCTTCACTTTGTTATAGAGCAGAAACTAACACACCATTGTAAAGTAATTATACTCTAATAAAGATGTTCCAAAAAAATGCCCACAAATGAGACTGAAAACTAATTTTTTATGAACTGTATCAATTTAAGGGAGATATTAAAAGGAAGAGACTATGATTTACTAGACATCATTTGAAAGAGCATCAGTGTTGCAACGGTGTAGCCTATTTCAGTAGTGAGAAGATTTGCAGTAGCCACAAGATTAAGAAAATGCATGGGCTTCATAATTTATGCTGAGACATATCTGTTGGTGAAAAGTGGGAAGAGTGGCAAAAGAAATAAAGAAGTTTATGTTTCTTTTCCTGAGTCAAGATCAAGTATTTCTAGATAGAAGTTTCGGAGAAGGAAAAGTAAAGGCTTATGGGACAAAAGAGACTTTAGTTCATTCCCTTAATCATTCATAAAGGGACAGTATTCAACATTTAGATTTAGACAGTTTATTACGGCTTAAAATATTTATCTTGAATTAAAATCAAAAGTTAGTATATGTTTGAACACACTGGGCAGCTTTTAAAATAAAATGGATGGAAAATAATACCCTGTTTTGACTTGCCTGTAATTTCAAAAGCTCTCATTGAAAAGACTTAGTGTTATTTAGGGGGACCCTCAATAATTATTAAAATGTGTTAAAGCATAGCTTCAAATATTTCAATAAGCATTGCCTCTAAGAACCTCTATTATCACATCATGCACCCACCCCCCAAATTTACAAATGAAGAATTAAAACACTACTTTTAACTAATGAGGTGGTGGCAGTGAATCAGTGACTAAGCTAAGGAACCCACTGCCATCAGATCCAAGCCCAGAAATATATCGCACCTGCAAGCATTTATCGAAAAGGCTGATTTGCCAAGTCAAGTACATGTATCAGGACTAAGGTTTCATATCATTCATTAGAGAAGAGTGAATATCAGGCAAAATCTATTGTGCTGAAGAAAATCAGGAAAATGATGTCCTTCTGAAGAGAGTCCCTTAAAATGAATGGAAGGGGCTTCCCTGGTGGCGCAGCGGTTGAGAGCCCGCCTGCCGATGCGGGGGACGCGGGTTCGTGCCCCGGTCCGGGAAGATCCCACGTGCTGCGGAGTGGCTGGGCCCTTGAGCCATGGCCGCTAAGCCTGCGCGTCCGGAGCCTGTGCTCCGCAACGGGAGAGGCCACAACAGTGAGAGGCCCGC
>NW_006791400.1:1701636-1725332 GCF_000442215.2 Lipotes vexillifer | reverse complement strand
AAAAAAAAAAAAAAAAAAAAAAAAATGAATGGAAAAAAAGACCAAAAAGATTTGAGTTAGAAAAAAAGCAAGGCAGTCAACAGTAAGCAGGACCATAACCCAGACAAAATCAGTCTAAGGATCTTTCTCGGAAAGGACTTGGCTGTCAGCGCTTCCATCTACTCTGAGTTCTTGAATGGTCATTATTGGATATCCACTTCAGAAATACACCTGGAGAGTATCCCTTTGATTTAAAGTGATAAATCAAAGCAACAGAAAGTACTTTTTAAATAAACAAGACAATCAATAAAAAAGAAATCCAGTATAACTCTTTTGCTAAAACAAACATATTTCTCTTTCTGTGGTCCTATCAAGCAGAAACATGTAAATTTCCACCACGTGTCACCCACTTACCTATTCAATATTTCTTCATTTTTTAAGTATGCTGACTGACATTTTCTCTCATTCATTCTTGAGACGCTGTCTAATTCTCCCAAATATTGTTGGAGGACTTACTATGCAATTTCTCTTTCCAGGCAGCGTCATTAATGAACTTTATTCAGCCCTCGAGAGGAGTGAAAGTTAATGCTGTCACCATGGTTGCAGAGGCCACTAAAGGCCACTATTCTGATTCATAAGCCAGCCAACTCTCCTACAGACTTGCAAATCAGGTCTTGTTTCGAAGTTTAAATAAGTAAATAAAACTCTGTCTTCCCATCTGAAAACAAGCCAACGCAGCACCACTACTGCAAACAGATTTGTTATTTTTTTTTTCCAAAAGGAACACTTATATGCATTTGGGAGACAAATATCATATCTTGCTTACATTTTCATGGGCAAACTTCTGTGTATCTTGTCAATCAAATTCCCTCTTAAAAATCCTGCTATTCCATCTTCTTAATCTGCCTCCTCATTTTATTATTCCTCTTTCCTCTTTTCCAAATTTCCCAGACTCTCACTTATTTTCTCTTTTGCGATACGCGGGCCTCTCACTGTTGTGGCCTCTCCCGCTCCGGAGCAGAGGCTCCGGATGCGCAGGCTCAGTGGCCATGGCTCAGGGGCCCAGTCGCTCCGCGGCATGTGGGATCTTCCCGGACCCGGGCACGAACCCGCGTCCGCTGCATCGGCAGGCGGACTCCCAACCACTGCGCCACCAGGGAAGCCCCTGCCCCATTGTTTTACATGCTGAACACAGTGAATCTGCCCCCAGGTGAACTATAAACAAGCAAACACCAGAGTTAGGTCTGCAATCCAAAACTGACAGGGAAAAAACCAGAAGAGTTAAAATGGGTCAGGCCACAATTCTTTGGCACACAATGCTTTTTCATATTTCCGGCCGTGAGAAGTAATTTAAAACTATTTTGTGCGCATCTAAGAAACTTTGAAACAAATTGTTTTTGCTGTGTTGAATGCAGAGGAAAAAATGCCAGTAGGGAGAGTACTGAGTTGGAAGAGACAGGAAACCTAGGACTACTCTGGAAAGCACTTCTGATGGGAGAGGTGAAATGAGGCACAAACTTTTAAACCGTTGCTATTACCCGCAGCAAAGCAGGGCCAAAGGGGGTGCGGGTGAAAAGTATGATTTTCTTAATTTAATTTAGCCGTGATAGGCATTTGAGATATTTACCTTTAACTACATCCAAGACTAATAATTACAACAAATACGGGCATATACAGCTGAGATAAATAAAAACAGCTGTGGATGCATCTGAACGTGCAAAAATAATAAAGCTGTCACCTGTGTCTCTTTTAAATTAAAGCTTTGCTAAACACAGTCCTTTGGAATTCTGAGCCAAGTGGTACTTTCAGGGCACATGTTGGAGAGACAGCCATGAAATGTTTAATCCACTTTCAGAGCGCTGATAACTTGTAGTCTGCCCCCATTCTGCCGCTCCTCTGTGGTGTAAAGAGAACCATTGATTTCTGTCAACTGACAAGCAATCAAGCATAAAAAATTATAGCAGAGGTACCCACGGAGTAATTCCCGCTAATTCTTTCCCCAGGGTTCTTTCTGTAAGGAAACCATTGATTTCGACTTGTTTTGGTGGATTTTCCAAAGTGATCTCTTTAAAAGAAAATTTCTATTCTAGACTATCTCGAATAAGGAACCCAAATTAAACTGCATGAAACTGGTAGAACGAATCGAACGTCTCAAGTTTTCTAGGCAGAAATTTTGCCTCGGGTTTTGTTTCATTTAAAGAAGGTTAAGGCAAATGGAGGACAGAAAAAGCACAAAAAGGGTTTTTTTTTGACGTTTAATTTATGACCTCAGAATGATTTTAAATTAAATGTATGATGAAAATAAGAATGTGTTTAAATTGTGTCTGATGAAAATAACTCTAAGTAGTAAGGATAACTAAGAGTGTTTTTACATTTGCTGATTCAAAGAAAAAAAATCAATCTAAGAAAAATTATTTAGGAGCAATTAGTATTTGGACAATTCCAGAGAAGCACTCTCAGGGATATTTGAAAGAAAAACAGCAAGGCTCTAGTAAAAAATAAAAAAAGCAAAGTTTAAAATAAATAACGTTAACTGAGGGGGAAAAAAAAAGCACCATGTTCATCCATAGGCTCCTCTGGGATATAAACAAATGTTCCAATTTTAAAAATTTAAAAAAGAGATTTGAGTTGCATAAGTTCCTGATTTTTATCCCCTTCACTTCTATGTGAGAAGTGCCAGAAAAGTGCTTTAGGCCATCAGTGTGGTTGGGTTCGCGTAGGACAGGAGAGCACAGGGTAATCGGGTGTTTGTGGAAGCTGGTTTACAACAAGCGCGGAGCGTGTGCCGTCAAAATGATATAGAATTTACAGTGTTTCTCTCACCTACAGAACCACCGAGACATTTGTATTAACAATAGCCATAATTTACTGAGTGACTGGACCATGTGCCAGGCATTATGATAAATGATTTGTTAATTTCTCACCCTAAGATTTTTATAAGATTTTATTATTCTTAAAATAATCTTATAATTATTTTCCCCATTGTATAGGTAAAGATACCAAGCCAAAGAGAAGTCTCGTATCTTGTTCAGTGAAATCAGCTATGAAGTGGTAGAACGTGAATTTTAAAGTTCTTGCTACTACATTTAAGCATTAAAATAGCGGTTTTCAAAGTGTGGTCCCCAGACCAGCAGCATCGGCAGCATCTGAGAACTTGCTGGAAATGGAAATTCTGGGACCTCCCCCCAAATCTGCCAATTAGGAACTCCAGGAGGGAAGCCTAGAAACGCTCCAAGTGATTCTGACGCACCTTCTCTTTGAAAGAACTACCCTAGATTCCACTGCCACCCAGTGCCACGTGAGGAAACCGGTTATTATATCAGTGTTCACGCAACCAACAGAAACCGATCTTTCATTAAGTGAAATGCCAAGCAGGCTAGGCCTATTTGCCAGTTAGGTTAATTCTTACCCCACTGAATGAGTAATAGTAACTGCTTTGTAGGGACATGGTGAGTTAGAAAGAAAAGAAGCTGCCTCTTCAGAGAACGCAGATAACAAAATAAATAACAAACATCAAAAAGATAATTTTGAAACTGCAATGTATTTTCTGAGGTTTTTCATTCTGGATTAACCACATACTCCAGGATATTTGTCAACTGACAATTTTTTTTTTTTTTTTTGTGGTACGCGGGCCTCTCACTGTTGTGGCCTCTCCCGTTGCAGAGCACAGGAGCACAGGTTCCGGACGCACAGGCCCAGCGGCCATGGCTCACGGGCCCAGCCACTCCGCGGCATGTGGGATCTTCCCGGACCGGGGCACGAACCTATGTCCCCTGCATCGGCAGGCGGACTCTCAACCGCTGCGCCACCAGGGAAGCCCGACAATTTTTTTTTTAATATCCATTGAGATAGCTTTCCCAACAAAATATGACACATCTAAAACAAGTGGAAAATTTGCCAAGTGTTTACCAGGTGCTGGGTTTGCCCAAGTGACTCCAAATGCTCTGGAAATTTAGAGACAAGTGTGCACTGGGAAGGAAAGATAAAAGATGCACAGACCTGGATTTCAGCCTTCGTAAATGAAAGTGTGTGACAGCACTCATACTTCCTCCTCTGTAATGGTTAATTGTATGCCAACACGACTAGGCTGTGGTGCCCAGCTGTCTGTCAAACGCCATCATAGATGTGGCTGAAGGTATTTTGCAGATGTGATGAATAGTTAGTCAGCTGACTTTATGTAAAGGACACGTCCTTCTGTTGCATGGGTGGGCCTCATCCGATCAGCGGAAGATATTACAAGCAAAAACTCAGAGAAGAAAGGCTGCCTCCAGACAGTGCCCTAGAAATCCTGCCTGAGCTTCCAGTTTGCTGGTCTGTCTTATGGATTCTGGGCTAACTAGTCCCCATCCATCATGGGAGCCAATTCCTTAAATATATCTCCCGCTCTCTTTCTCTCTAATTGATTCTGTTCCTTTGGATGAACCCTGACTGATAGACTCTGAAAGCTCAAAACTCCTTTTGGATGGTGACCAGTTCTCATTTAGTCAATTCTGTGCCCTGGTGCCCAGCACAGCTCCTAGAACCCAAGCCATCCGTCAATTATTTTTCCTATGAGTTGCTGTAACTCATGCAAGACTTGGCCTTGAATGAAGCACTTGAGAAAAACTTGGAAATCCTGAAGCTGGGAAAAGTTCTTATAAGCACATAGACCTGGATTTGAATCCCGATGCACCCTGGCTTCACGGAGCCTCAGTGAGTTGGGGTAAAGGAACATCAGGATGAGCGCCTAGAGCACCATAGCTGGTGCGCAAATCTTAATTCTTGACACCAGCTCTTCCTACTGGCATAATATTAGCCCTCAGAACACTGAGGGTCAGGAAAAATATGCTGAAGCTTTTACACACCACGTTCCCTATCCAGCTAACTACTTAATTCAGTACATATTGCTTCTCTTAGTTATTAAATGAAGAGCAAATATTCAGTAAGATTAGTGAATGTGCTCAAGATTTCCTACTAGGATGAGATTTAAATCCATGTCTTTCTAATTTCAAATATTATTTTCCTGTGCCTCAAAGACATAGGTCCATCCTTTAACCTGTCCCTGGGTCTATCCTGTCAGTATCCATTCACTGACTGTCCAGCGGGCAGGTGTGACCTGCGAAATTGGTTCAGCTGCTAAGATTAAAAAGAGGGATGAATTTGAAATAATACCCAAGTTGGGATGGTGACTATAGCTCAGAGTTCCTCTCTTAATTAACCTCTCTAATTTGGTTCACATGTGAAATTGGTCTTCTAGAGACTGGTTTTTAAAACTGTGTTTAAAATCTAAATGACCTTTCAAAGGGTGGCTTCAAATCTTTAGGATTGATTTTTACATAATTTATACAGATCATTTATGAGAGAGGCAAAAGCTAATATAACATTAAATATACGTACATGGGTGAACAGAGCACACTTTTTTTTTTTTTTTTTTTTTTTAAATTTCACTTAGAGATTAGTGAAAATGAAGATGTAGTTTTTTCTTCTAACACAGACATGGCAGATTTTTTACATGGTAAATCCCTATAAGTCAAATTGCTGGATAAAGGGGATGCATAGGTTTTTTTGTTTTTGTTTTTGTTTTTTTGCGGTACGTGGGCCTCTCACTGTTATGGCCTCTCCCTTTGTGGAGCACAGGCTCCGGACGCGCAAGCTCAGCGGCCATGGCTCACGGGCCCAGCCGCTCCGCGGCATGTGGGATCTTCCCGGACTGGGGCACGAACCCGCGTCCCCTGCATCGGCAGGTGGACTCTCAACCACTGCGCCACCAGGGTAGCCCCAGAGTACACTTTTGAATGTAGTCATCTTAAAATTGAATGTGATATAAGCAAAGGATGTAATTATTTTCATGTCTTTAGAACAACAGCCACAAAAAGAATTGCTCTAGAAAATGTTTTTATTTTTACATTTTTCTTGAGGATCTGTGGCTCTATAACATTGGGTTGGCCAAAAAGTTCGTTGGGGTTCTTCTTTAAGGTGTGATGGAAAACCCTGAACGAGCAAAATTTTTGGCCAACCCAGTACTAGCCAGGAAAACATTTTCTTCTTCAATTGAGACATCTAGAAAAAAATACAATTAAATACTAATTTTATAAAAATCCTCAGGAAGCTGTGTAAGATAACAGCACAGACCACTTTTTAGATAGAATCAGTGAGTTTAGGGTCTAAATTTTAAGTCCAACTCTACCGTTCACCAGTTGAGTTCTCCTAGCCCTTTCTGTGTCTTTGCCTCTCAGTTTCTACATCTGTAAAGTGGGATAACATCTGGCTCATAGCTTTACTTAGAGCATTTTTTCCCAAACATTGCCACCCTGGGGTGATTTAGAAACACCACAAACCAATCAAAACAGAATCTCTTTGAATGGGACCCAGATGTTAGTTTTTTTTTTTTTTTTAATTTCCTCACTGCTTTTCAAACTTTGGTGCATATTGGAATCTCCTGATAATTTACTAAAGCCTGCATCCCAGGAGCACAGCTGAAGAACGCTGATTAGACCAGTGTTTCTACAAGTGCAATGTCCATTAAGGATCATGCAGGTTTTTGTTAAAATACAGATTTTGACTTATCAGGTCTGGAGTGGGCCTAAGTTGTGTACTTCAGACAGTCTCCCAGGTGATGGTGATGCTGCTGCTACCAGTTCCCAGACCACACTTGTGAGTATCAAGGACGTAGAGTTAGAACACAACACCGCCCCCCCCAAGCTGGTTGCAGGCACGCAGAAATACGATCCCTCATCTTGACTAGGCACCCACCTCCATTCACATACTCATACGTGTACACTGTGACAACATTACCACCTTCTATCTGTACCCTAATGCAAAAAAGTCTGGGAAGGTCTGGTTTCGATGTTTAAGGATATATACAAAATGTCTAAAGGTTACTAGCACATAGTAGCTGTTCAATAAATGCTCATTGGCATAAACTGAAAACGTTTGCCTTCAAAATGGAATTGTAATACTCTCCCAATTCTTTGTAACCCCGGACCTGATCCTACCCCAGCCGGTGTACCCCTTACTCCAGTGATACACACTTAGTGAGGAATGAGGCTTCCTAAGGAAAAGTGACACGGAGGAGGAGGGCAAGGGCTCTTCTTTCGTTTCGTGTTTTCATAACACATATGATTCTGGGAGCCCAGAGGATGTAGGGGCGATCTAGAAATACCTTAAAATTACACTCTTATCAACACCTCTCTTAATCAGGAGAAACTCCCCAATAAAGCCTGAGAGTTACATCTGCAATAGTAGCTTCCAGTGAGGGGAGTAAACCCTAAAACTTCCCAGGGGGTGTCAGAATTGAAAAGGAACATCCCAAGGAATCTTGAGGTTTCTGGCAATCACTCTACCACTAATCAGCTCTGTGTCCTGAGATAGAGCGCACAATTTGTTGAGTTCTCAATGATCCCATTTGTTAAGGTGAAAGTAATATCTTCCCTGAATAATTCATAGGAATAATACAGAGGAAAAAACAGATATCCTAGGTCTGAAAATGAAGGCATGCTACATAAATAATACACTGTCACTGTTATTATATATATTATTTATACTCAAACAGAATGGAATCAGCATGCTATTTAAATTGGTTTTATTTCTTGTTGCTAAATATATTCCTAAGTTTACTCTGTATCAAAACTACTGTTCCAAAATAAATAAAGGTTGCATTTTAGGTTATTTCTCACCCATGATTGTGGAAAAATATCTTTCAGTCTAGGTTTCTGTGATTAACTTTTGCTTTTCAAAAATAACGTTTGTTGAGAGATTAAGCAGATTGCTATTATTTTAGCATAAACTTTCACTTGATAATTCCAAAGCATTTGAATGCCTCCTATTAAAACTGCCAAGTTACCAGCAATCATTCTTGTTTAAAATAGAGATAAATTGACATTAAGTTATTAGAGGATACACAAGTCACATTTCCAGAAAATTCCTAAAATAATTTTAAGTTTAGATGTAGATGGTAAGAATTAATTTTATAATAATTAACTAGACCAACTAAATTCCTAAGCTTGTAGGGAGTAGCACAGATGCAACGCCTTTTTTTTTCCTTAAAGTTCTTCACATGTTAATACATCTTTCAAAGTTGAAATACTGGGCTGGCCAAAAAGTTCCTTCAGTTTTTAAGTAAAAAGAAAAGGCACATTTTTCATTTTCACCAAGAACTTTATTGAACAACGTATTCACTGTTTTGTTCCACTACATTCTGCCATTTTCCAGGCAACTTCATAATTCCATCTTCCCAAAACTTTTTATCTTTTTGAGCAAAGAACTGTTCCAGGTGCCTTTTACAGTCTTCCAGGGAACTGACATTTTTTCTATCAGGAGAATATATGGAAATCCAACGGTGCAATGTCTGGTGAATATGGCGGATGAATCAGAACTTCCTAGACAAGCTGTAACAGTTTTTGCCTGGTCATCAAAGAAACATGCAGTCTTGCGTTATCCTGATGGAAGATCATGCATTTACTGTTGACTAGTTCTGGACGCTTCTCATAGAGTGCTGCTTTCAGTTGGTCTAACTGGGAGCAGTACTTGTTGGAATTAATCGTTTGGTTTTCGGGAAGGAGCTCATCATAGAGGACTCCCTTCCAATCCCACCATATACACAACATCACATTCTTTGGATGAAGACCAGGTCTTTGGTGTGGTTGGTGGTGGTGCATTTCACTTGCCCCATGATCTCTTCCGTTCCACATTATTGTCCAATAATCCACTTTTCATCGCCCAACACAATTTGTTTTAAAAACGGAACATTTTTGTTACTTCTCTTTTTGAATTTTTGAATTTTATTTTATTTATTTTTTTTATACAGCAGGTTCTCATTAGTTATCTATTTTTTACATATTAGTGTATATATGTCAATCCCAATCTCCCAATACATCACACTTACTACGTTTAAGTAGAGAATCACATTGTGGAAATATGGTCAAGAAGGTTTTTTTAGCTTAACTTATGTGGAACCCAAACATCAAATCGATTAACATAACCAAGCTGGTGCAAATAATTTTCGACTCTTGATTTGGATATTTTGAGTATGTCGGCTGTCTCCCACGTGGTATAACACTGATTGTTCTCAATGTCTCGATTTGATCACTAGCAACTTCAACTGGTCCTCCCAACTGCGGAGCACCATCCAGTGAGAAATCTCCAGCATGAAACTTCGCAAACCACCTCTGACACATTCAATCAGTCACAGCACCTTCTCCATACACTGCACAAATCTTTTTTTTGTGTTTCAGTTGCGTTTTTACCTTTCTTGAAATAATAAAGCATAATATGTCGAAAATGTTGCTTTTTTCTTCCATATTCAATCTTAAAATAGCTACACAGGTGCAGTGAATAAGAATCTGCATGCCACTGCAGGGGACATGGGCTCGAGCCCTGGTCGGGGAAGATCCCACATGCCACGGAGGAACTAAGCCCATGCACCACAACTACTGAGCCTGCACTCTAGAGACCGCGAGCCACAACTACCGAGCATGCGCTCTAGAGCCCGTGAGCCACAACTACTGAGCCTGCGTGCCACAACTACTGAAGCCGGAGCGCCTAAAGTCCATGCTCTGCAACAAGAGAAGCCACCGCAATGAGAAGCCCACGCACTGCAACGAAGAGTAACCCCCGCTCGCCACAACTAGAGAAAGCCCGCGTGCAGCAACAAATACCCAACGCAGCCAAAAATAAATAAATAAAATTAAAAAAAAATTTTAAATGGCTACACAAAAATTCACCAATTTTGATAAGTTTTTTTTTTTTAATGCACGCTGATATGACAGCTGTCACAATACAATCTAGCAAAATTGTTTTGAATGAAGTAAAAGAAAACTAAGTGCTACCAGAGCCATCTTACAGAAAAAAAACAAATGAACTTTTTGGCCAACCCAACAGGTTCTTCCAAGGATCTCACCCAGGGGAAAGCGTTTCTTTTTAAATGTTACCATTACTTCATTATCACATTTCCTCTTTTACACATGACATCTAACTGCTCACATTTCTATAGCATCAATCCAACGCGTATGCAACCAGTACAACTCCAGTGATATGCTATATTGGAGAGCTGCCAGTGGCTTACAATTTTGATCAACTAAAGCAAATCTCCCTCAAAACTTTTTTTTAAAGGTGGAGGATTCTTTACAAATAAAAATACCACCGTCTGTTTCTATGAGCTTGACTATTTTAGATTCCTCATGTAAGTGGAATCACTCAGTATTTGTCCTTGCATGTCTGTTTTATCTCACTTAGCAAAATGTCCTCCAGGTTCATCCATTTTGCTGCAGGGGCTGGAGCAGGAGAAAGAAATTGGGAGTTATCAGTCGTTTGGTACAAGTTACTGCTCCACAAGGTAAGTTCTGGGGATTTACTGTACAACAATGGCCCTATAAATAACAACGCTGTACTGCGCACTTGATGATTTGTTTAGAGGTTGAATCTCATGTTAAGTGTTCTTACCACAGTAAAAAAAAAAAAAAAATGTCTCTTGGAACTTTTTCATTTCAGTAATGCCTCTTTGAAAGTTGACTACTTTGGAGAATAAACTCAGTTGACAATTCTCAGGAGAAGCCCCCCTCTGGAGACAGTCCACACGGCTGGAAAACATCTGAATGATGCATCAGACAGCCATACATCATAAAATGCAGTATAAGGACTTGCCTCTGAAGCCAGACACATCAGAAATAAGGACTCAAATTTCTAGAAATATGGAAATGTCAGCAGGATATATCTATAGACCAAACTTCTTGAGAAACCATTTCCTTTGGTGTGGCTGAGTACAGGCCTTTTTCAGCTCACAGCTGGGACACCATTTTCTTTCACCTGAGCCTGTGCATATATTTGGCACAGAAACTCACAGAAAACCCAGGACCCGTCTCTCACCCTTCTCTCGCCATCTTCACTGATGAGAAGAAAATCTAAACTGTGCAACCCTGCATTGGAACCCCTCCCTCCCACTATAGATGCCCCAGTTAGGGCCACGGATGCATCCTAGGGTCTCTCAATCGGTTGCCCCACCAACCAGCAAAGCAGGGAAGCAAAACAACCAAGACACCTTAGAGATGGTAGTTTCCAGCTGGGAGTACCGGCTGTGGTCCATCAGTGGCCGAACTGGCACCATCACTGCCCTGAAGTTTGAATTTTGGTTGGTTCTTGCCCCTGCTCTTCTGGTCTCTCTGTCATGTGCAGAATCTGTCTCTCTGGCCTTCCTGGAGATTTGTGAAATCCCCAATATCCTTTCAATTAAATCATTCTCACAAAAAATGGCCAGAGATGGTTTTTACAATTTTGCAGTTACACCTGTAATAGTAGCTCCCAGGGAGGTAAGCAAATCCTTTTTCTTTGTTCTGAAACTAAGTTCCCACAATGACAATCCTTGAGCATTTGATAAATATCTCATTTATATCTCAAATATCATTTTTTTCCCTTAAAACTGGATGTCTTAATTCAAGGGCTAAAGTGGTTCTACCAGGCTGTTTTTTATTGACAATCGGCAGCTGGCAGAGGTAGCAGAGCATAATCTTTCCATCCCTGTGGAAATAAATGTTTGTAATTACAACAAAGCGAGAATGCTGCTCATAAAGGTAAATAATAACTAAAACAATAAAAAATGTTTGCTTTCTTTCTATCTCTCAGGTAGAGAGAAATGTAATTATCCAATGGAAATGGATAATGTAAGAAGGTATTATAGAGCACTTTCCAAATATAAACTGGAAGAAAAATTTTAAATTGTAACAATAATTTCACTTGCCTTAGACACCAGGGGGGCATCATTTTATTTCTTTATCAATCATTTCAGGAGTTTCCTGCAGCTCCCCTTCCACTATTCACATTAGTATTTATCGAAATCATTTGATTAACTCCTGACACCATAATGTCATTTTTTTTCTAGAATTCTAGATTTCTATTTCCCAGGAAGGAATTATTAGCAGGTGATGTTTCATCATGCAAGCTTTCTTTTATTTGCAAGTTCCTCATATCTTGGACTTCCTTTAAAAGAGAACTTTCAAAGAGATTCACATAGAAAGTTACAGTTCCTTTCAAGTCCCTCTCTTTTTAGTAGTTTCCCAGTCAGTGGTCAAAGAGAGAAGTACTCTGCCAGAAGCCAAGTTGCAGAGGCAAAAGGCCAGAGCAAAGGCCACCCAGATATTTTGTCCCATGATCTTGGCACTCCCAGAGCTCGCCTAGGAGAGGATGCTTACCAGCCAAGCTGGAAGGAGTATTTGACTGCCTGGGTCATCTGCTCCCTTTTCTCAGACAGCTCTTAGAAAACACACCGTGTGATTTGTGAGTGCATCCTAGATTTATCCATGTATGTTACAGTGCAAAGGTTTTTTTTTTCTTCCCCACTTTATGGTTCATTTGTTTAGCTTCATGTACTCATTTGCAGAAAAATGCAGAGATGGGTATTTAATCACTGAGAAGATTCAAGTCAAAACTTAAATTAAAAATGTAATTTTTTTGATAATCTGTTTCACTGTTGAAAGTACCCTCTGTGTTCCTTTATGTGTACGGATAATTATGCATAGTATGATACTGAGCGTAGACACCCTGTAGTCTCAATTAAATATTATAACTACTTAATGAAAGGCAACAGGGATTTTTGAGTTAGTAATTGTAACCACAACCTGGAATTGAAACTCTCAATTCACCCTCAGACTGCTTAATAAGTTGGAAGATGAAATGGTTGTGGCCATTATGTCTCTGAGGGAACTTTTCAGGACAGAAGAATAATAGTAGCATGATGAAAATTACCTACAATTGTTTTTGTTAAAAGCATGGAGTTTTTTTTTTTCTACCTTTATCTTTTCCCCTGGTAATACAACAATATATGATTTAAGAGTTTAGACTTGTCAAACATTTATTATTATCCCATATAAAATTAAAAGTCCTCCTTTCCTAATAATCCACAGATTTTTAAGATAAAAAGTAGATGTACTAATAGATCAAGTGGATTATTTTCTTCACAGAACATAAAACAATTAAGATCATATATAAAGTAAGCATAACCTCAAATTCAAAATTAAGATCCTTTAAAGGAAAACGAGTTAATGAATGGGAAAGGAGTTAATGGGAAAGCCTTATATTTTTCGTTCTCACAATAATGATATTACAAATTTTAAAGTAGAGTATGTAATCCTCTTATCTGAGAAAGCAAAAATCAGTGTTTAAAAATCGGATTTCAATAGCAGTTCTTTTTAAAATAAAGGTGCTTGCAAAATCTCATAGAATTTCATGGCTGAAGCAAACTTAAAGTGTGTATTATCCAACCCCGTAACCTGTGCCCGACTCTTTCAGGCTAATCACAGACTAAAATGTGGCTTCATAAGACTTCCAGAAACATAGAAGGAAAATAAAATTAGTAGAAGGTTTAAGGGGAGGAACAATTTTTCCAATATCCAATTAGTTGTTTAATTAATGTAGCCTTTGAACCGTCCCTGATCTACAATTATCTGCCTTTGACCTTTTCACTGGAAGGCAGAGGCCTCTCTGATCTCATCCAAAGGCTCCACCATTTTTGATGACTGAAAGAAACAAAGCTTTGGGCCAAATATTTGACTCAATACACCCATGAGAACAACACAGAACCATCATGCCTGTGATTTTTTATGCTACCACTTTAGTGCTCGCCCGTGGCCTGGTAAGTTTGTAATTGATCTCCCCAATTCTAACTTACGAGGCAGTACTCCTACCCTTTCTTCTATTTCAAGGAAGCTATAGCCTAAATGTCCTTTTATATTTCTGATCGATTCAGAACATATACACACCTACTTGTTCTACTATTCCGGAACTTACAGCCAGGCATGACCTTCTGTTCTGTGTGCCTTCTTCTCTCTGTTCTTAACCTTTAGGATTTCGTTGGAAAATTTTCCCACCAACCATGTTATTAATCATTTTCTGGGGGCTCTTTAAGTATACAACAACAAAAATTCTCATGGTTATATTGTGACCTGGGCTATTTTTAAAAGAACAAAAAAATAACAAGGAAGAAAACAAACACAAATAAGAGACACTTTGTGATGTGGTAGGAAAAGCCCTGGGCTAGATGTCAGGTTATAGTACTCCTACAGGAATCAGGCTCCTAGAGCCTTAAACGGGGTGAACACAGAGACCCCCCTAACCACTTGATGGAATGTGGTTAGAGAGCATCCTGTATCCCTTGTGAAGATGGTTTAAATGACCTCTCCCTGCACCATGACTATTCTGAATATTCTCTAAGTACAAAATTTTAGAGCTGGTGTTGTCATAGGCTGAAGATTCGGGCCAAATCCCTTAACCAACATGGATCTCTCTTCCCAGCTCCGATGCTGGAAAGCTAGTATCTGTCAAGCCAATCTCCCGGGATATGTGTTACAAATGCAAAAGATGAGTTTTGTGACTTCCTCTTGTGAACTATAAGTGCACTCTATGTGCAGAGTATCATGAATAATAAATGTTTGATAATTAACCCTTAAATCTAACCTACCAGTGTTAGAATAGAAATGTGTAATATTTAAACATAAGCCAAAGATGACATATTTCTTTCAAGTTTCAGCTGGATGTGTATGCATTCCAGATTAAATGGCTTATTTCACAAGGAGAATAAACCTCATATCAAGCTTTGTAGGCAATCAAATTTCAAAGGCACACACTCCTCTAGAGTGGAGGAATACACTTTTGAAAGCTTCATGATATACTCTCAGCAATAACTAGCACCATTCAGCATAGAACATGATTATAAGAATTTTAAATATTTACTATGAACATCATAGGAACTTTGTCATGGGACAAAAATGACCCAGCAGGGCATATGTGGAAACAGGAATAGAATTGCCTGCAAATGAAACAGACATGGAGGATAAATAAAAAAATTTCAGCCCAAGCAAACAAGACAATAGGAGCCCTGTCTTGTTTCCAGCCACGGAAATTACCTGGACTAATAGGATTTGACATACCTCAGTGAGACACCCTTGCCCGTAATTTCTCCATTTCCTACCCTCCCCACTCCCAAGCTATAGAGTGTATTTAGCCAGTTAAGTGGCTGAAATGCAGTTATTTTTATTTAGTTTTCATTATTTCCAAAGCATTCTTTTTATAGTATAGCTAGAAGGCATTCAAAGGAATAAACGGATATTTAAAACTATAGTTCCCAAACTATCATCTAATAAACTCCTCGCACATTGATTTAACTACTCAATATCAAATCGACAGTTTTCTTAGTATTTGTTTAGCCTGGAAAATGAGCAAAGATACAATCAGAAATCAACTCATCCCCTTCCCCCCACTGCTTACAAAACTCCTGGAACTGAAGGAAGCACAGAGTCGATGCCATTTAGGAGCTCCCTCCCAGGCAACAAGGAGTCCTCCAGACACTTTCATTCCCAAGAATCAGCTCATTTTGTTCATTACAATTCCCTGTCCTCTGCAAGAACTGAAACATCGGTATTTGCTTAAGTTCTCTTCACAAGTTTGGCCAATCCAGGGAGCGAGCAGTGCACTTCTTTCTCCTCTTTGTTTAAGTGTCAGCCCCCTGCTCCTTCCCCACTAGGACTGAAGTGAGACGTGTTATGGGGAGAAGAAAAGCCAGGGCACTCATGGTTTAATTGACTTGCCATGTGTAAACTTCCGGCTGATTCCTCTGAAAGTAATGGGAAGTTTCATGCTGAATTCTCCAGGACACACCTGGGGACTCTTTGAGACCACCCCCCCCTCCATGGCTGGTGGTCCTGCATGTGTAGTTCTCCCAGGTAGGCTGGATGCACAGACTCTGGCTGCTCTCCTGAGATTCCTCCCCAAAACCTTGACCATCTGCTGATGTCCTTCCAGCCTCAGTCGGCAGAGGTCTGCTGATTCGCCAGGGACTTTTGGACAAGAGCTTTCCCGCGACTTATAAGAAAAGTGCAATTTCGTCTGCTGTTAGAGGGAACGCAGTGACTTCCAAGCCGCAGCCTTCTCTCTGCTGTGAGTGTACCAGCCTCCCACGCTTAACGCTTTCTAGAGGAAATCCCACACTTCTGTGTCCCCTTAGATCTCCGGACACACCTCGAGTTCTCTGGTGACTGGAGGGGAAGGGGGTAGAGACTCATGGCACATCTACAATCTAAGGAGAGGCTACAACTCTTTTTTAAAAATATTTTTTTAAACTGAAGCACGGTTGATTCACAATATTGTGTCAGGTTCATGTGTACAGAAAAATGATTCCGTTTTATATAATATATCTATATAGATAGATATAGATATGTAGATAGATATAGATATTCTTTTTCAGATTCTTTTCCGTTATAGGTTATTACAAGATACTGAATACAGCTCCCTGTGCCATACAGTAGTAGGCCCTTGTTGTTCACCTATTTTGTATATAATGGTGTGCAACTCTTCCTTTATACTTTCCTTGTTGATTATGAATGCAAGGTCAAGGCAATTGTTTTGGACACTTCTCTGCAAGTCAACAATCAGTATAACTGTCATTCTCTTGAAATCTTTCTTTTTTCACTGGCTATTTTTAAGATATTCCTTTTACTTTGGGGTTCTGCAATTTTACTATAATGTGTCAAGGTGTGAATGTTTTCCTTTAATTCTCCCGCTCAAGATTTATAGGTTCTCTCCAATATATTGGTCATTGTTATTCATCAGTTCTCAGATATAACCTCCGTAATAGTTCTCTCACCTCTGCTTTTAGGACTTCAGGGAGAGGTAGGTTCATCCTTTACAACCTATCTTCTTTGTAGGCTGTGTTTTCCGTCATATTCCCCATTTCCTTGTTTGTGCTGAACTCTAGAACGTTTCTTCAGCTCTATCAGTTCACTAAGGCTCCCAGCCGTGCCTTACCTGCTGTCACACTCAACTCCATTCATTTTTCTTACAGTTAGAAGCTCCACTTCGTTTTTTTAAAAACTCTGCTTGTTGATTCTTCATGTTTTCTTTCCCCATGATTATATATTCAAACGAGTGTTTTTTTTAAACATATCAAATATATTTTATATATTCATTCTCTGAGTGATTGCAATAATACCTGATTTTCTTAATGGCTTTATTTTCAATGCCTCTTGTTTTTGCAGGTTCTCGCTCATGGTTATTTCTTTTTTGTTTCCTTACTGAAATTTGACTGTGAGTAAAAATATTCTCTGGAGAAATTCTTTAAGTTTAGGAATGAAGGTGAAGTCCTCCAAAGAGGATTTGTACTGCTTTTGCCATATTAAGTTAACTTTAAAATAAACTGTGGGGTTTGTGTTATATTTTTATTTTTTATCATGCACAGAGTGTATATACGAGGTCCAGCTTTATATTTTTCACAGGGATTGATGGGAAGTATGTGTGTGTGTGTGTGTGTGTGTGTGTGTGTGTGTGTACATCTGTGTGTGCACATGTGTTCACCTCCCATGCAGTATCAGGTGTAAGAACAGGATGTTTGTTTTCCATCGTCGGGACAAATAGTTTCATTTTAATTTTAGTTCACAATTTCACCACAGATTTAGCCTTTTGATGGTTCTACCTTATGGAAGGCACCTTTCTAAATAAAACTCCCACATTTTTTGGTTCTCTCCTATTTCTCCCACATTTTTTGGTTCTCTCCTATTTCTTGAATTCTGAGAGTTTCTGCAAACAAATTTTAAAAAACATTTTTGGCAAATTTCCTCAGGATTTAACCTGTTTTAGAATTTTATTTCCCTCGCTAGGCTTCTTTTTCTCCTTAGTTTTCAAGCGAGAATTCTTCCTTTCTTCCTTGTATAGTGATTCATTTATGAAACACATATTTTCCATGACCTTTAGGCTTTTTTAAGTGGAACAATCAGTCGGAATACCTAGACCCCCATATTGCCTTAAATGGAAAATTGTGAATTTAAATTCAGAGAAATTTAATGAAATCTTGCAAAGGAACAAATGTTTCATAAAATTTAGCCTTTTTTTGCCCAATGCCTCCTCACCTGCTTTAAGTTTGTTATTAAAATAAAACAATAAATCATTTCTATCCCCAATCTACTTAATTAAACTGGGGACTTGCAATTTAACACATATTTGGAAAAAAATTATGTATTTATGTACTGCTTTAAAACTGTTCTGTAAGTATCCTGGATAACTGACATATGCAGCTTTTCACAGAAACAGTACTACAGCGAGGATAATCTGGTGTTTAATAATGAAGCACACTGCATAATTCTTAACAAATACATACCAGATTTCTATTTAATCAATTTAACAGATATTTTAATGGTGGGATGCTTGAGGTTTTGTTAATGGGTTTATGTGATTGATTGTAAATTTAAATATTCTAATTGCTTTTGTTATGGGCACACTGACTAAATTCTGTATGGATTCCACTATACAGAACCCATTCTTTAAAAATACTGCCTTTCCACACTCAAAGAACAGTAATATTCTGATAATAAACTTAGCAAGTTCCCTCAACATGGTCATTCAGACCATTGTTGGTTGATTAGTGTTTACAGACTGAATAAACTCTGTAATTAATCTCAATTTTTGGTTGATGAATGCAATTGGACAAGGGGGAAGATCTTTATCTGGATCAGGTGCTTGTTTATGAGTGTATGTGTAGCTCACACAAGATTGTCTTTGGAGATGTCAAGTATCACCATGACATCATAAATAAACCTACACACATTCATGGTAACTGTTAAGAAGGTAACTCAGGATAAGCTTCCTTGGGGTAGAAACCCTTGGGATATCTTTGCATTAGAAAGAGGAACACAGGCTTGGAAGCTGAAGCTATTTACCAATGCCGTAATCAAAAATCCTTAAGAATATGTGTTTATTCTAGCTTCCCACTTTCATAGCGCGCGTTCTCCATTCAAATGATATTAAGACATGAAATCAGTACACAATTCTGGTGTCCAGGTTCTGCTAAACACTCAGCATCCACCTGGAAGTTTGAGCTCAGTTACGCAATCCTACCCCTAGCCTGCTTCTCTGCCATTCCTCACAATTCCTGTTCCACGGAAGCCCTCTGATTTCAGCGCGCCCCACACTCCCCCTCCAGTCTTCCACCCTCGGGGGATCAGAAGATAGTATTTTCATCTGCTTCACTGAGAACGATGAAATCCATCTCACCTTCCTCCTGTTCCCTACTAACAAATTTACAGATATTTACAGTTTCCCTGCTCCTTTTCTCTAACCGCCCCCCATGCTTGTGATGGTTACAGTAACCTACACGGCAGCAATACACAGACTAAAACATCAATAAAGGCTGCAAAGGGATTCAAGTGTGTTTCCGCTCAAACAGCACCCCAGTGGCATGAAGAGACCCAGCTTCCTTCTGGCATATGGCTCCCCTTCTCCCGTGGCTAGGCTTCTGCATTCAGTTAGCAGAAGGGGAGAGAGCATAGGGCACACCCGCTTCATAAGAGCTTCTGCCCTACAATGCCACATGGCATCATCACGGCTACAACAGAGTCACGTGGCCGTACCTGACTGGACGGACGTGTGAGAAGGGTCTGGCTGGGGGAGAGAGAATGGAAGTGAATTGATGGCTGCCCTGCCAACTCTCCCTCCCTATGCTCCGAGCCCATCCCACGCCCTCCACCTCCAAACTTTGCTCATTTCATCTGCTTCACAGACAATCACTTCTTTGTGCCTGGCTTCCCCTCAGCATGTAAACAAAATCATATCTTTATTAAAAATAATCCCCCCTCCCTTTTAGTTCGTCTCTTCTATATAACAGTAATAATGGTGACCGCCATCACCACCCACCCTCACCGTCTCTTCTATATAACAGTAATAATGGTGACCGCCATCACCACCCACCCTCACCGTCTCTTCTATATAACAGTAATAATGGTGACCGCCATCACCACCCACCCTCACCGTCTCTTCTATATAACAGTAATAATGGTGACCGCCATCACCACCCACCCTCACCGTCTCTTCTATATAACAGTAATAATGGTGACCGCCATCACCACCCACCCTCACCGTCTCTTCTATATAACAGTAATAATGGTGACCGCCATCACCACCCACCCTCACCGTCTCTTCTATATAACAGTAATAATGGTGACCGCCATCACCACCCACCCTCACCGTCTCTTCTATATAACAGTAATAATGGTGACCGCCATCACCACCCACCCTCACCGTCTCTTCTATATAACAGTAATAATGGTGACCGCCATCACCACCCACCCTTCACCGCATCAACCACTCTCCCCCAGGGTGTTCTTTGAAATATCGCTGCAAGCTTTTACCCGCTGTCTCTACTGACAGTATCTGAGAAATCATTATCAATGGTCTTGTGGTCAAATTCCATCAGCTCTTTTTGTCTGCATTTTGCTCTACAACTCTCCAGAATCACACATTGCAGACAATTCCTTTCTTTGTCTCCGTGCCACTGCGGTCCCTCCTTCGCCTTTTGGCTTATTCTGGTGGGTTTCACAGCCTCTCCCCCTCTTTCCACCCGTCAACTGTTGATGTTTCCCAAGGTGTTTCCTGTAATCCTCCTCTCTTTGTACTTTAAAAGGTTTACATTATCTGCTACTTTATGATCACTCAATAACTTAAACAGTCACTCTTCCCAGGATTACAGCCTAATATGTATCTCCGGCCTTCATCATTCCACAAGTTCAAGCCCCATGTATTGGACTGACCATTGAACGCACCCATCTTGTTATCTGGCAGACACTTCAAACTCAACATGACTACCCTGAGGTCATCACCTTACCCGAGAAGTAAGTGTCTACTCCTCTCTGAATGTCACCCATCCTCCTATTCGCCCACTTTGGAGAATCTGATGTACCCCCTTCCCTTACCATCCTTCATGGTGAATCAGTGTGACCTCGTGTCAGGCTGTTTCCTTGATATCTCTGGGACCTTCACCCCCTCACACTGCAGTCGTGTTCTGTCTGTACTATGACATCACCTTGCCTGGTCCAAAATGACTTCCACATTGACAAAAAAGGCAATCTTTGAAAATGGAAAACTGCTCATAACATCCCTTCTATAGAATCTTCCATAAATCTACACCCATAAATACACTGGGTATACTAGTTTTCTATTGCTGCAAAACAAAGTAAATAACACACCAAATTGCTAAAATACCGTTTACAGTCTCACAATTCTATAATTCAGAAGTCTGGCCGGCTTGACTGGGCCCTCTGCTCACGGTCTCATGAGTCTGAAATCAAAGGGTCAACAGGCGGGGCTTTTACTGGGAAACTTTGGGAAAAATCTGTTTTCAAGCTCATTGAAGTTGCTGGCAGAATGCAGGGCTGTGATTGAAGGACTGCAGTCCCTGCATCCTCTCTGGCTGCTGGCCAAGGGTTACTATCAGCTTTTAGAGGCCACCTGCTTTCCTTGACCTGTGGTCTCCTCCATCTTCAAAGCCATCAGTGACATGATGAACCCGCTCACACTTCAAATGTCTCTGAGCTCCTTCTCTACCTTAGCTCTCTGTGTTCTTTGTCTGCTTTTAAAGGCTCATGTGATAACACCAAGCTGACCTGGAGTATCCAGGATCATCTCTCTATTTTAAGGTCAGTTGGTTATTAACATTAATTACATTTATGTACATGTATTAATATTAATGTAATTAATATTAATTACATTACTACTAATATAAATTACATGTAATATTAATTACATGGCAAAAGTCCCATTTGCCATGCACATAACATAACCATGAGTGTGACACAAGAGGGTGAAGGTCATAAGAAACAATATTATGCCTACCACACTGGATAAGTTTCAAACCACTTAGCATGGCATATAAAAGCAGTGATTTCAATCCATTTCCCACCTTGTTAACCTTCCAGGTTTACTGCCCACCCTATGTCTAGGAAGACCATATATCTCAGTTTCCCTGGGACAGTTCTTGTTTATGCATGTTATACTAGGATAAGAATCAACAGCAGTTCTTTAATATTCTAATGCTTCCCAGTTTGGGCAAAAAAATTAAATGGCCATGGTTATGGACTAAATGTGTTCCTACAAAATTTGAAAGTTGAAGCCCTGACCCCAGTGTGGCTGTATTTGGAGATGAGACCTCTAAGAAAGTAATTAGGGTTAAATGAGGTCATAAGGGTGGGGCCCTCATCCAATAGTATTAGCATCCTTCTAAGAGGAGACACCAGAGGGCTCACTCTCTCTTTCTGGGCACACATACCCAGGAAAGGCCATGTGAGGACACAGAGAAAAGGTGGCCATCTGCAAGCCAAGGAAAAGCCCTCATCAGGAGTCAAATCCTGCTGGACCTTGATCTGGAACTTCCAGCCTCCAGAACTGCAAGACAATAAATTTCTCTGTTTTAAAAAACTAAAAATAGAATTATCATATGACCCAGCAATCCCACTACTGGGCATATACCCAGAGAAAACCATAATTCAAAGAGACACATGCACTATTTACAATAGCCAGGTCATGGAAGCAACCTAAATGCCCATCGACAGACAAATGGATAAAGAAGATGTGGTACATATATACAATGGAATATTACTCAGCCATAAAAAGAAATGAAACTGGGTCATTTGTAGAGACGTGGATGGACCTAGAGACTGTCATACAGAGTGAAGTAGGTCAGAAAGAGAAAAACAAATATCATATATTAATGCATATATGTGGAATCTAGGAGAATGGTACAGATGAACCGATTTGCAAAGCAGAAATAGAGACACAGATGTAGAGAACAAACGTATGGACACCAAGGGGGGAAAGTGGGGGGGAGGAGGGGGGGTGGGGGGATGAATTGGGAGATTGGGATTGACATATATGAACTAAGTGGATAAAATAGATAACTAATAAGAACCTGCTGTATAAAAAATAATTAAATTTAAATTTTAAAATATACATAAATAAATAAATTTCTGTGTTTAAGTCACACAGTCTATGGTCTTTTGTAATGGCAGCACGAGATGACGAACACAATCACTTACCTATATCCCACGTCCTACACATTGTGCCCTATTTCCTAGTTTCCAGAAATCAAAAGCCTATTTTGTAATCCTTGCCTTTGTTAACAGTTTCTGTTCCTTCCAGGCCTCAGAATGCCCTCCTCTTCGTTGTCTGGAATTTGCTTATTTCTTAGATTCAGCTAACCTCCTGTGTGAAAACTTCATTCCCTCTCCTGATGGTCTTTTATTCCTTCCTTTCTCCCATCACTGTATTTTCTATAGCACTGTGATAGCAACCAAAACTTTTTTTTTTTTTTTAATTCCTGTCTTCCCTTCCTAGGCAGTAAGCTCCTCAGCCCTATAGACTGCACTTTATCTATATTGATATCGCCACATCCTAAAAGAATCAGAGAGAGCTTCCGGGTCCTTTCAGTGATTCCATAGTAAAAACAAACGTGTGAACAGGCAACAAGCTGAGGCTCCAAGGAGTATATTTGGCGGAAAGCCCTAAAAGAAGGCCTCCAGTCAGATAGCTGACTTAAATGTGAGTCTGGACCCACCAACTCTGTGCGTCACGAACTGAGGTGGAGACCAGAGGACTGAGTGTCTACCAGACCCATTAAAGTGGGGTTGGAGACGTGGCTCCCACACTTGGTGGCTCTGTGTTCCTGAAGCTTTGGGTGTCTCAGTTCTCGGAGAAAATCAGAGTCATTTCACCACCCACTGAAGTAAGGGTGAGGTGTGTGAACCTATCCATCAGCTTCTCCTTTCCTCTCTCTGGGAGAGCCATGGAGCTGTGTGCATTAGATGGTCATTGGAAAGAACTGCAGTGGGGCTATAAGACAGGAATGGGAAGCAAGGTCATGGGACCCCCATCTGCCCTGCCCCTTTGCATCCCAGGTGAGTCTGAAGGGCCAATCCTTTCTTTTTTTTTTTTTTTTT
>NW_006791400.1:1697263-1701520 GCF_000442215.2 Lipotes vexillifer | reverse complement strand
GCACGTGGGATCTTCCCGGACCGGGGCACGAACCCGCGTCCCCTGCATCGGCAGGCGGACTCTCAACCACTGCGCCACCAGGGAAGCCCGGCCAATCCTTTCTTAAACCATATCAGGAGCCAGATGGATCGACGTGCAGACCATGTGTTGTCCATCACACTTGCGTGAACTGCCAACTTGCTCTAAGCGCTGTACATTGATGACAGGGGTGTAATTGGAGGAATGCTGTAAATGCCAATTGTTCATAGCAGTATCAAAACTGCTGTCCATGGCAGACTGCTGAATTTGTGGATGCTGTGGCTTGGGGTTTCTATGCAAGGTAGCTGCTAGCTGCGTTTCCTAAAGCTCAGCAAAATGAATCAAAAAAACTTCCTGCCTAGGAAAGCATTTCTACATTCCATATTATTCTTAGGGGAAAAAAACCCCAACAACTATGATCTGCCAAGTACAGTCAAATGAGTGTGCATTTCCAAATGAGACCATTTTGACAAGGTTCTTTGTAGGAAAACTTGTATTCAGTGTTTGGATTTATTATACCTCCTCGCCTCATGCTTTTTTTTTTCTTACCTTTTTTTTTTTTATAATAAAATTGTGCCTGTAGTATATCTCTATGTCATAATGGATTGTGTAAGTCTTTAAAATATAATAACATTCTGTTTTTGTACTCAACAGTCAATAGTTTATTCCATAGTCAAATTACAGCCTTTTTCTAATATAGAAGAAAAACAGGTGATGGTAAATTTTTTGTGGTTGAGACTTATGGGTTTTTTTATGACAGAACTGAAAATCTGTACAATTAAAATTGTTTAGTAAATAACTATTGTCTCAACATATCTTACATTTTGTAAAACAACTACAACTCAAGTCAGAATTAGAGCTTAATTTTTATAAGTAACTAGTGACCCATGGGGTCCTTGGGGCTGAAATGGTGGTCATCAAAGCCAAAGATGGAAATAGTTTATGAAGGCTAGAATGGTCCGAAAAGTTAAATGTCAACGGGTCCTCTAGGAAACTGCACACTGAAAAAGCGTCTCTTGCCTTTAGAGGTGTGTACATCACTTAGCACATTACAAACTGTTTAAGGGCATAGCCAGGATAGAAATAGAGTGAAGAAGCCTGGGGAGTCCACGGGAGCTGATGAAATGGAAACGGAGAGAAGAAAACTATTTTTGTAAAACTCATTATAAACAGTTGGTAAGCAATCGTCACATGGTAAACGTAGGGCTGAGTAGGATTTAGTGAGGCTCTCAGTTTTTATTTTAAGTGAAGAGCCTTCTGCATCATAGAAGCTAATAGGAATCATACAGAAAGGAAATCAAGGCTCATAATTTGCTCAGCCTCTAAGGAAAAGTAGCAATACTTTTTTTTTTTTTTACTTCCTGTGGAAATACGTTCACATTTCCTGCTTGCATGCATCAACAGAAAGCTAGGAGGCTGGATGGAAGTCGAATTTAAATATTACCTTTTTTGTCAGCTTTCCCTAGGTTGGGGTACACTATTAAAGAGCCCCCAAATCTCAAAGGCTTACAACAACCATTTATTTCTCATTCATTTTGCATTTCTGCTGTGGGTTGTCTATGGTTTTTCTCCTCATGCCTCTCCACTCTAAAACCTAGACTGTAAGTGCAGCCTCTATTAGAAACACGTGGTTCTCAGCGCAAAAGGGAAAAGTGTGATAGCAAAACCATATCATAGCCATTAAAGCCCTTTACTGAGACACGGCAGATGCCTTCTGCTTTGAAAGGAGACAATTCTCCAAGTAATCCAGAAAAGCAGAGGTTTACGGGCAGAGAGAGCCCAGTATACAAAAGCCTGAAAGCCCAAAGTGAATATCTTTTTCAGGGATGAGAAGACACCAGTGAGTAAGGTGCCAGGATGGGGGATGACCAGAGAAATGAGCATATGAATGTCTGGTAGACATCAGGTAAATATGTCCAGCAGACCAAATAGAGTTTTAAGAATGGCTCTGGAAGGAGGGACGGATTTGGAAGTCGTCAGCAATACAGAGGAATAGATAAGATGATTTGGGGATGGTCTGGGTTGCCTGCTGTTAATTATGACAAGCATCACAGCACCTTAAACTAGGACGTGATTTGTATCTTAGAAGGATTTTTCTGATGGCAGCACTCACAGGAAGCAAGACAACCAGGGAAGAACTTATTCCTCAATTGACAGAGTGAGAAATGATGTGTCTTAACCAGAAAGTGGTCATGAGAAGGACAGAGGGTGTGAAAAGGAGTTAATAGCCTCAAGGGAGGTGAAGAGACTTCATAAATGGGACTTGGACGTGTAGGGGTTGAAGGGGGGGGGTGAAAGCTGAGTTTCTTATAAAATTACAACCAAGGTGGGGATACATGAGGAATGAGAAGGCATTACACTTAGAATATCTTCTGTCTGAAAACCATGTGAGAAAACCAGGAGAAGCCTCGTAGAAGATGGACGTAGGATGCTAGAATCTTAGCCAGAAATATCTGACCATCAGCAGCATGTTTGTTATGCTTTAAGTTACAATAGTATATGATAGTATATGACCCACCCAGGAGTAGATGAACATCATGGCAGGTCAAAGGACTCAGTCCTGGAACACCAACACTTATAGAGCTATTGGAGGTAAAATATCCTGCCGTTGAAGAAAAAATATCCTGAGAGGTCACTGTGGTACATAATGTTAATTGTTTAACCAATATCCATTCAACTCCTTCTTTTGGATGAAAAAAACATTTTTTTAAAAAGAAGGTAATAGGCCTGGCTGAGAATACTAACTTTCCCAGCTCCTCTTTCACCTCAGAGTGTCAAAGCCTGTCATAATTTGGGCCAAGGATAGCTAAGGAGAATCTACTGCAAGGGTCTTAGCTTCTCCTTTCCTGATAAAAGGGAACAGAGGGGACTTTGACTAGTTTGTATCTCTTCCTCTCTGTCTTGGATTTAGACACAAGGTCTGTCCGTAACATATCATCCCTGCAGAGTGGCTGCAAGGCAGCAAACGTGAGAACAAAAGCCTACAAGATAAAGAACATGGAGCGGGAAGATGGAAAGTACCTGAATCTCTGACCACAGCATCAAAGAGCTGCACCAGCCCTGAGCTCCTTCACTCTAAATTTCAAGATCGGTGGAAAAACAATCTTGCTTGTTTTAGTCACATTTTTTTTAAGACCTACAGTTAAAGCCATTTTTTTTTACAACAAAGATACTGAGAGGAAATATCACAAAGCGGGGAAAAACAAGGGTATGCCCTTTCACAGAATCCAAAGAGGAGAAGTCAAAACTGGCAAGGACCAAACTGGGAGCTCTCCCACAATTACTCAGAAAGTCACTCTTGCCAGGAAACTTTCAGGAAACAGGATGTGGAAGTTGGACTGAAGCACAAAACAGAGGGGAGAGCCTAGAAACCATGAACATTACAATCTTTTTCTAAGAAGGTTGACTGAAAGAAGTAAAAAGAAGTGGTTTAATAGAGAAACTGGAAGAGGGTAGAGGAGAGGTCAACAAAGTAGGGTCACGGGGGCCACCTGTTTCTGCGAATGAAGTCTTCCTGGAAATACCCATTCATTTATGCACTTATGTATCATCTCCAGGACAGCACAGCTGACTAGGGTGATGGAAACCGTGTGGGACTCAGAGACGAAAATATTTACTGATTAGAGGATATTAAAGAATCCCGCCCCCCAAATTAAAATGGGTCATTATAAGACTATAGGGATTTCCATAATAGATAAAAGACAAAGTAACATTTTAATATAGGAATAATACAAACTCTTCTTAATGTTTTTTATGTATTAACATTTCAAATAATAGATAAAGAAACCATTGTATAGAGTTTTTGTGCGTTTAAGGAAAAAAATTAATGATTACAGGGAATCATTTGTAAGCAGAAGTGCAGATAAGAAGGCAATCTACAAAACGTCCAAAGCTGTCTGACCAAATGACCAGAGTAGAAGTGAGATTCTCTAAGCATTTAAAATATCAGTTAAATATACTTCACAGGCGCAATTTACAATTTACCGGCATTTTCACTACAGGTCTCTAGGAACCAGTCTAGATCAAGTAGCAGCTCTATTTTACTTCAAGTTAAAATGTTGAACCTAACTTCAAAATCCTGTCAGGAATTAAGTAGGTAGAAACTATTCACATATGATCTTCAGTCGGAGGACACTGCTCATTGCATTCCTCAGAGCGGCAGGGGTTCTTTAACGATATTTTCTGAGTATTTAAATCATGATATTCAAAACTAGCATTGAGTTATATGAAATAGCAGGA
>NW_006791400.1:1658739-1696864 GCF_000442215.2 Lipotes vexillifer | reverse complement strand
AGGAATGCAGATGTGATACAATGAGTGTGAGAAAATGTCACAAAATATTCAAATGAGCTGAGAAGCTGTACTGGTGCATGTCTTTAAATATTAAAAGCTGGATGTAAAGTCCTTTCAATACGAAAAGCCATGTATGAAAGTTTTGTATCAGCCATTTGAAAACAGAACCTATCACCTATCTAATCCAGCCAGTACTGGTTCATGTAATCTTCCCAAATGGTAAAACCAGTAAGAACACGAGTATGAGACTCCAGAAAATCCAGAGAAGAGTCTCTTTATATGTTGAGAACTTGATAAATGACTAAAACCACTTCACGGGAGAATTCAGTTATGTTAAGTGTCACCTTTCCCCTCCTTTTTATTTATTTGGCGTCAGGTCTCAGTCACTTATTCAGAATGAAAGTCTTGGAGTCGCCTTTGACTTTCTTTCAGCTCCTCCATGCCTTCATGGAATAGCTGAGATCTGTTCATTCAAGCTTCTTGACCTTCCTCACATTCACCCTGTGCCACCATACTAAACTAGTACACAAGGCTTAGACACCTGCGACAACCAGCTAACTAGTGCCTTGCCTCCCACCCTCACGCATCCCAGGCTACCGGGACTGAAATACTACTTTGCTTCTGTTGCATCGCTTCTTATTATCTTTCAGGGGTTTGCCATTGCCCACAAAGATCTTATTTTAGAGACACTGCAATTCATTATTTAACCACTTTCTGACCTTAACGTTCACTCTCCCCTCTATGACAGCTCCATTCCAACAAATCCAGCCTCTAATGGATCTACTCTAAACGTTGTTAATTCTTAGACTTCACCTAAGAGATCTTTCCCCATATCACTCCCATTGAAAGTTACTGATCTCTTAAGATATAGCTCAAAAACCCACGTCTATCATGAAGCCCCGTGGAAAATTTCCACACAAAGTGATACCTCACCATTCGTATGGCATTATTACATACTGTTGTGTTTCAGGAATTTGGATTTCTTAACCTCCAACATAAAAATTCTATTTGGGAACTTGTCGATTAATTCATGTCACCCTCAGTTACTTCCCAAAACACAGCTGTAAAATATAGAACATCTCAGCCCAAAATATACGTTGTTAATGCAACAGTCAGAAAACCATGTTACTAATAGGTTTTAGCCAATTTTGATCGTAAGCCTTTTGACCAAGGGCCTCAGGAAGTAATGATACTCAGTCAAAATAAGTATCATTAATTACGTCTTGAAAGGTTCTTTAAAACAGGATTATATAAAAAGTATAAAGACATGAAATGAGTGAATTATCCCACTATGAAATGAAAGCTTTAAGTATATTATCATAATACTAATTTAAGAATTCCTCATAAATCCCTTAGCGCAGTACCTGCTATAGGGACTCTGTAAATAAAAACTCCTATGATTATTTATGGCTCACCTACAGAATTTCATGGTGGACACTGCATGATGTAGTTACAATCAAAGCCATCAGGGATATCTTACCAAGAACTCTGGGAAAACACTTTGACAGGTACGGGGAAGAAAAGTCCTATTCAGGTGTATTCTGAAATCAGTTTCCAAGTTCTGCTGATACTTTACATTTGAATCTCCCATTCTTGCCATACATTAGTCAACACATGCACATACACACAGATTGAAAGTGTCAGTGATGTTATGCTGGAAATTCTTATTCTGTACTCATGTATTTGCCTAAATGCTACTTCGTATAGCAGGTGTTTGCCAAAATTATTTTTATAATTAGAGGAGGTTGGCTCCTGGCGGCAGACTGTAAGATTTCCACACCCAGGGCCTTCATGGCTCTCCATTCCACTTTCACTTGAGGTCTCCATGCAATCCCCACTTCCCCTCTGGGGATCTGTCCTTTTCCATGATGAAAGAGGGAATTTAAATGTCTTTAAACTTCTACGATAGAGTAACATCTGTATTAGAACCTAAGCAACAGTGAGTCTCATAGAACAGAAATGTAAATGTCCAAACCCTACCACCCCTACCCATCACCTGTTTGTTCTCTGCTACTTTGATCACCCCATTTGCCTAGGTTTTCATTTTTGTGATTATCTTTCCATTTTAGACTAGCTCCCATTCACTATTTTTATTTCTGACTTCTAGAATCTCTTCCACTGTGAAGGAACTAACTGTTTTGCATGTAAAAACTCTATAAAAGTGTGCCACTCTACATTGACTGAAATTTTGTTCTTCCCTAAGAACATTTTTCTTCCTGTAGATTTTTCTCATTTTTGAGCCAGAAGAAAATATTACGTGGTCTTTTCTTCCCATTCTTACTTCCAAACCCAATTACCAGCACATTTCTGTACATAATCCTTTCAAGTTCTATCTCCCCTTTACTCTTTGGAAAATTTATTGAATTTCATGTAATCCTTTGCTTAGGAACGGTTACCGTTTCTTCTCCTCACTTTACTCCATGTCAATATTTAGATCATAATATCTCCAACTTTACTGAACACTGGAATGGAATGGAGACATTTCTAAAAACCCTAATGCTTAGATTCCACCCAAAGTAGATGATCATCTCATTGGCCTCGCGGGACCTGAGCGTCAGTAAATATTTTTAACTCTCCATATAATTTTGATGTGCAGAGTTAAAAAGTACTGATTTTGACTGATTTCACTGCTGTCAAAGTATTATCTGATAACCACAGATCAAAACTGCATTGCCAAGTCAGAATTTGTGGATTTATGTCAACTTGGACTTAACAATGAAAGTGGAAGTCATTTGTAGTAGATTTTCATGGATAGAGGAGTGACTTGGACATGAGAAACTTGAGACAATGAGAACAGAGTTCTTTCAGAAAGTGTGGCCATTCGAGGGAGAAAGGGGGAAAAAGAGGAAGGAAAAGGAGGAGGAGAAAAAGGAGAAGTGGAAGCAGATAGAGCAGGGGGTTCCCGGAGAATGAGAACCAGGCGTGGCTTTCTTGACATCAGAGAAGCCGTTTCTGGCCAAAGTCACTTTGTGATCTAAGCCTGGCCACAGTGCTTGCCCTTGAACAGGTCTGAGTCATAATGATCTTGAGGCAAGTGAGGGAATGCAGGAACAAAGGAAAAGCAGTCAAGAAGCAATAGCTGAGCAATAAAACAATGTCCCAATTCCTCCTCATGGGATATACTTAACAATTTGATACAGTCTTTGAGTCCCACAGGAACTGCAAAGAAATGGACATAATGGTAACTCTGTAGCACTGGAAACGCATATGGGAAACTTCAAAGGAGGATAACATGGGCACAGCTATCGTGTTAGCTATGTTGCCAGTAACTTCCATCAAAAGGATCTGGGTTTACTGGGTGAGCTCTGAATCACAGCAGATCTTCTGATGTGGTGAAACAAAAAAGTAGAGTATCTGGGGCTGGCAGGTCTGGTTTATAGCCATGTTTTTATCCTTTGCCTCTCGCCACGTATCTCCCAGTCTTGTAGCAGCATTAGGTGAATTTTGCTCGGGGAACCAATCCTCCTCCACTTGAGATCTTTGTATTTTTTGTTATTTATTTTATTTATTTATTTTTTATACAGCAGGTTCTTATTAGTACTGGCCAATCAGAAATTTTCTGAGTCAAAGAGATTGGAAAAATGTATTTGCTCTCTCACAGTGGATGCCAATGAAGATGCACATTCCCTTAGAAGGTGCTGGCAACCACTTTAGAGGCATGAGGACAGCCAGCCTTACTCCAAAACCAACACCAAAGAGAGGACAGCAGGTAGCTGGAAAGAAACTCTCTGCATTGAGACAGATATGCCTGCTTTGCCATTAGATTGATGGATGACGCTGAAAAAATAAATGTGTCTTGTTCCTTCTGCATGTACTCCCTAGAGTAATTCAGGGCCCAACGACACTGGGATTGACCTGTGCTGTCAGCACAAGACTTACGGATGCTTTTAGTGTGAACATTCTTTGAAGGAATACCCCCCACTGTTTGGTGGGGTCTAAGAATATCTGACAAATTATTTCTTCCAGCAGAGCCTGCACTGACCAAAGAGGAAATCTGCACAAGAAAACTGTACAATATTACATTTCCCCTGAATCCTTTGTTTCTCATTATTTGTGTGTTCCACTGATGGGAACAAAAGGGCAATATGAAAATAATCAGAGTAATAGTGGTTATTATGAATGCAGAGAAGGGCAAATATCTTAGTAAGATAACCAGACCATGTCAACAAAACCTAATTCCATTGTTAAGGTCACTTTCTCTTTATCAAGCATTGTAGTTGCAAAAGTCAGAAAAAAATTTATGTATTGTTTAATAACAGTTTTGTATCGATATTTCAGGAAAAAAAAACATTAGTGAATAATAAATAATTTTCCCTTAATTTAAGAGATGGTAAAAACAGAAAGAAACCAGAAGTCAAAGAAGTCAAGTACCTGGGCTATATCTACACTTTCCATAATTAATTGAATAAATCCTTCCTGGCAATTTTAATTACTTATAGTAACATCACCTTGACGACAGAAGTTGCATGTGTCTTTCATGAATGCCCTACATCTCTTTCTGTGTAAGTCACTGAATATTTTAAAGTAGAATTATTTACCTGACCGTCCTGCTCAGATGATGAACGATTCTTATCAGATTTTCCAAGTAATTAATAGAAATAGTCTGGGCTTAATTCTCCTCCTGCCATTCATAGCATCACCCATTCTTTTTGGGTTTATTTGTTTTATTCTGTGGTGTGTTCTAGACAATTACATTTCCTTTACTCTTCATTTCACTAGCTACTTTTGCTCTGGTAGATTTCTCTATAAAGCTTTTGCACTTTCAATTTGCATGACTTTCTTTTCCTATCATGAGTCACATCCTTTTTTTCACATTTAACATTGCTCCAGACAAGTGTCATTCAAAGGGTTTTTTTTTTTTTTTTCCCCCTAATCTACATACCTAACGAAAATGTTGCTAGGGATTTATCCTTCAGCTCGTTCAACAATACTGGTGAGGAAGGTCCCAGGTATTTTTGTTTTTGTTTTTTTTGGTAACCTTTTATGCCGAAGTAATATCAGGCTTACAGAAGAGTTGCAAGCATAGTACAAAGAAAGAATTCCTGAACACCCGTCACCCAGATTCCCTAAGTGTTAACATTTACCACATCTGCTTTATCGATTTCTTCAGTTTTTTTTCCTCTCTCTCTATTGTCCTGAACAATTTGAGAATACGTGGTAGACATGATCCCTTTTAGTTCTAAATACTTCAGTGTATGTTTCCTAAGAATAAAGGAGCGTCCCAGTGTTAATTCTAGGTTGTCCCTTCTAAACCCAACACTGATAATAACTTTCGGCACTAGATTGGACAAATTAAGTGACCTGGCTCTTTAGTAGCTCCGGGCTCACATTTCAACCCTATAACAAACCTGATTATTATTACTGCATCTTTCTTTTAAACCAGCTGCTGGGACGTCCACATTCTATAAATAAGGCTCAGTTTCCCTGACAAGGAAATGGGTATAAGAATCTAGTATTTAAAAGGTAGTTCATGAGTTGAAAATAATATACTTAAAATAGAATTCAAGAGTCTTAAGAGTGGGAAAAATATCCTAATGTTACAAAAATAACAATATTATGAAAAAATTATAATTTTATATAATCTTATGTAATTTAAATTCCCTAATTTACAATATAGAAAACTGTACCTTAAAACTCATGTCACTTTTAAAAGAGCAGATAGTTCTTATAAGTTGTTAGCCCATTTTTCTGAAAGTTTTCTAACTTTCTTGTGGTCCAATGCCATCAGTGAGTGGAGCTGTCAGCCATTCAGAGGACAAACAAATGCTAGGAAATACCTTCGTGTCAATTCAGACATCCTGGCAAAACATAAAGGGACTCTTAGCTTAGTACTGCTGAAGATACTAACAGGAACTAAACATGATTTCATCATCAAATAAATGCCAAATATTTACTGCACATGAGAACAACAACAAACCCTACTTCTTCTAAATTAATGAGAGAAATTGTCATGAGAAACCTTTTAATACATGCAGATAAGTGGGAAAACCAGAAGAAGTACTGGATAAACACAGAAAAGTTAAGAACCAATTATACAGCAAATCACAATTAATGACGCAGATGTGGGATTCGTGATAATTAATGATGGTGCCACCACCGGGAATCGGCAAAGTCCTCAACCAGGAGGAGCCAGGCTCATGATCCCGTCTCAATCCCCACGGCTCTTTCTTCTCCGTTAGAAGAACCTTCTCTCTTCAGCCTATCCTAGGAGACACTGGTCCAGCTTTGGAATGGCTGTTTCTCCATCCTCTTCAACTTGGAAAACGCTTTCCCAAACAACAAAGCAACTTGCTTTTTAACCACTGCGTACAGTGACAAGCCTCATGGTTAAAAAGTAATAACAATACATTTGAGACACACAGCTGAGGTTTCAGCAGGTCTTTGTATGACCATTTTATACGCATGACACGAAGTTTCCAGTACCCCGCTGGCCTACAGTAGAAGCACACACCAACAGCCTTGCCGTGGCCTCACGATGGGTGGTGCGCACATCTCCCAACCTCCGTTTTTGACTTCGGCAAGTGTGCTCGTGGAGTGGGCTTGCCCTGAGTGTCTGTCATCGCGTCAGGACATACTGTGGGTCGGGTTGCTCCCCTCCCTTAGATCTGTGCCTCAAAATGAGATGCAATGAGCCAGGCTCAGCCATTTGGCAGCATGAAGCTGATCCGCCCTCCCAGCTGAACCAAGTCAAGAGCAGCCAGAAGTGAGCCAAATGCAGAATGGAGAGCTTGACAATAAATGTTTGTTGTCTGAAGCCATGATTTTGGGACAGATGGTTATGCAGCGTGACAGCGGCAATATTTGACAAAGAAAGACTTAGAGCTGTAAGCTCTGGGTTACATTTCTTACACTGAGTCTTTATCCCCCTATAAAAACCTGAATAATTAGAAAAAAGTACAGAAGTATTTAGCTCTTTCCAATTGTCTATCTGGTTTAAGGGGCCCTTTTCATTCTGTTTGCCATCATCTAGCTTTGTCTCTCATTACCTTAAACTACATTATCAATAATTTTGAAGGTCATCTCCCTTCTTTAACGCTTTCTTTTTTCTGCCAGCCATATTACATATTACTATGAATCCAATCATCCTAAAGCTGGAATTATGTGATGACATCCTAGTTCTAAGGGGTGGGAGGATAGGACATTTTATTGTATTACTCTCAAGCTGCTATAATAGAGGAACATGAAAAGGTACAGGAAAGGGATTGAGAAGCCAGCCCTGGACTTTCTAACTTCAGATTCCACCTTCCGTGAGAAAAATCAATATATTACTTGTTTAAGCCACAGTCTGTTGGCATATATGCTACTTGTAGCCAAAAATATTCCTAACGGATGTGGATGTCTACCATACTGCATGGTTGCTACAACCCATGTAAGCCTCATATTGATTTCAGAAGAGTCTCACATCTGGAATATTGTAATCAAATCACACCCTGACTGTTATCCCCAACATCTCTTTCAAAAGACTAATCACAATATGCATCTTTAATCCCTCATTCTGAAATAAACTGTGACTGGATTATCACTATGTTTTTCTTTTGGAAGGGTTTAATGTCAACCCTCAGGATCTGAGCCACGGCAATAGGCGATTGATACCTCTCTGTCTGGAAAAGTAATGTGCTACCACTTTATTTTTATTCCATGAAATTTTCAAAGGCCATTTTGCATTTCAACAAAGTCTGTCTATCTGTCTTTCTGGCTCTCATACACAACTGAAAGTTGGGTTTTTTTAAGCATTCCCATATATTGCAAATAAATGTTTTCAAACTGTTCGTTTGTCTCTACTGTCCCTCAATTTAGCCTCATGAAATCATCCAAAGCTAACTTTATATCTTATAAATGGAAATATGATCTAAAAATTATTAATATTTCTTCTAACAAATGTGAGATGGATAGCCCAAAGGCCTAGGATTTCTAGGTCGTTACAGCAAGCACGAATATACTACCTCAGAACATTACCAAAAAAGACAGAAATGCAATGAATAATTTTGTGAATATTTTATAAGGGTATTTAAATAGTCCATAACTTCAGAAAATATCCTATTGAGTCAAATCCTTAATATCCTATTCGACTAGCCTTATACTGGAAGCAGCAGGAAACATAATTCCCATCAGTCCTTCTTAACACATTTTACAAAATACTGGATTAGGAGTTCAAAGAGCAGATCCTTCTCAGCCATTAAAGCACATTTACTGTTGAATAAATGTCTTAAACTGAAAAAAATTCAACTTCTTAAAACGAAGAGATCAAAGATTGATGGACATTCAATAGAATTACAAGGAGTTACTCTGCAAATCACTGGTGTTTATCCCATCTAGAAGTTCAAAGGTGGATCCCAGGAATCTTTTTTTTTTTTTTTTTTAAGGGCTTCAAATGTTTGGCTTTCTAACTTATTTATTTATTTATTTATTTTTGGCTGTGTTGGGTCTTCATTTCAGTGCTAGGGCTTTCTCTAGTTGTGGCAAGCGGGGGCCACTCTTCATCGCGGTGCGCAGGCCTCTCACTATCGCGGCCTCACTTGTTACGGAGCACAGGCTCCAGACGCACAGGCTCAGTAGTTGTGGCTCAACGGGCCTAGCTGCTCCGCGGCATGTGGCATCTTCCCACACCAGGGCTCGAACCCGTGTCCCCTGCATTAGCAGGCAGATTCTCAACCACTGCGCCACCAGGGAAGCCCGGGAAGCCCCCTGGGAATCTTTTATACAACTCCCCAGGTAATTCTAGAATACAACTCTGTTGGCAAATCTCTTGAGCTTAATCACATCTGAGGTCTTGGTCAGATGTGTTATTTGATGATTCAGTACTTACCTCTTAAAAAGGAAGGTAGGGCTTCCCTGGTGGCGCGGTGGTTGAGAGTCTGGCTGCCGATGCAGGGGACACGGGTTCGTGCCCCGGTCCGGAAGGATCCCACATGCCACGGAGCGGCATGCCCGTGAGCCATGGCCGCTGAGCCTGCACGTCCGGAGCCTGTGCTCCGCAACGGGAGAAGCCAAAACAGTGAGAGGCCCGCGTACCACAAACAAACAAAAAAAAAGAAGGTAGTTTGAGACACCCCCTTCATTTCTCCACCCCTAAATATTACCAAATTTTAGTATCCCTTCTTGACAGACTCAGGAGAGGGCAAAATTCATCATATAACTCAGCTGCTACATCACTGTAGATGGGAGAAAGCTGAGTGATTTAGAAAATTAATCTAAGCCTGGGAGAAACAGTTCAGATTTGATAGATATCTGGAAAGATTCATAGTGGAATAAAATTTTAAGATCCTCTACCAAATTTTAGGAAATCCTTTTCAAGTACTTTAATTTGGCAAATCACTATAATTATTCTTTACACAAAAGGAGAATGAGGTCTGTAGGCTTTATCCACTAAGTGCGAAGAAAGTTGAAAATTAGAGTTCTTTGGGGGATAGCTTTTTCTTACAGCATTGAATCTTTGACACTGAGACCATTTTCCATGAATACATTCCAAATCGAATATCCAGAAAAAAATCGCACACAGATCATATTATTTTCTGTGCTAATTTTTGTTTGTTTTTCTTTGAGCATTTTCTCTTGTTCAAACAGTAACAATGGCTCTCTAATGGGAGTATAAAGTCAATAACTGGTTAATTTTATTGTTCAGTGAAAAACAAAGGAGGCCCAGATTGTTATACTTGCACAAAGGCAAAAGAACGTTTAGTATCTTGTTTAGTTGGGCTCAGAGGAGAGACTTGCTACAAGTTAACTAATAAAAGATACTGTGTCTGGATAAAAACTTTGGGAATTTCTTATAGGATGAGTCTGGCAGGATCACCGTTTAAGAATGTTAAAGGCAGCTTTTCAGTTTTAGATTCAGTTGTTGGAAGAGAAAAATGATAAAGGGCCAAGTAGGGACCCAACACCTACCTAGAGCTCCAGGATCCCAACACCAAAAGCATATTCATATTTAATGCATTACATTAAGGGCTTCCAGAGTAAATATTTTCCACTCCCCCCATAACCACATTTCCCCTACATAGACAAATTACTGAACGTGGATTCTGGAGCTGTACATAAATATTCAACTAGCATCTGTATTTATGCCCCAGCTTACAAATAACTAATGGTCCGCTGAGCCAAAATAATCATACATGCTAGACATGTAGGAAGAATTGCTGATTTCATTTATTATACCACCTGTGAACCTCCCAGGGGAAGGGCAGTCTAGTGAAATACTTTGGTGTGCTGACACAACTTTGTACTTGTTTATGCGGCTGCGCCAGCCTAGTCCTAATTTCCTGTTGTAATTCTTTGCTTCAAAGGCCAAGTCCACACATGGGAAGAATATTTTCTGCAAACAATCTCCTCACACAGCTCTGCTGTCTCTGTCTCCAGGTGCCTCTCTGGGTCTTCTTTGCCCTTTATACTTGTAACAGTCACGAAGGATTTAAGTTAGCATTTGCGGCGGAACAAAACCAAAAGGAGTGGAAGTTTTAGAGTGCTGTGTCAATTACTTGATTTTGGTTCTTCTTGAATACCGGGGAGAAAAGCTCTCTTTTCTAATTCCTGAGTGACAAATGACACTGGAAAGAGTTTTTACTCCAATGCATTTCACCTAAAGGTCAAGCAGAGGCAAACTGATCTTGCTTTCCAGCTCACAACGTCTCTAAAACCTGTTTCTACCCTAAAGCAAAGAATCGATGCGATGTGTGCAGCCTAGAAGTATTAGTTCTATTCCTTTAGGAGGTATTGACAGCATCATCTCCTGGGGGATTAGTTACCGCACTTTTTAAGGCTTCTGATTAAAATGTGCTAATCCCAGATGGGAAGCTCAATGTTCCCAAATTGGGCAAAAAAAGGTAGTCATTTCTGTCATCATGTCTATCAGAGATACTTGAAGGACTGCACATTATTATGACTTTCAGGTTTAATGCATCTTTTGTGGTTCAAGAAATACAATTTCAATGTTGACTGAATTGATGACTATCTATGAATACGTATAGCTTGATATCTTGATTTTTGGATGTTTGCTTCACCTTAAGGATTAATAGATACTTAAAGAGATGTGAATAATAGGTATCAAAGAGATAAAGAATGGATTCCAGCAGAATCCATTGCTCAACCAAAGACAAAAACAGAGCAATGAGAGATGGCATTGACTTTTCTGCAGATATGGGACAAGTTAGAAAGCTCTCAGTCTGAACCAGTTTGAGTTGGAGCAGAAGAATGGAATCAATAGCATCTGAATGTTCTCACTCAAAATGATTTCCAAAATTCCCTAACTGCTGACGAACTGAAAGTATTATAATATTAAACAGTGATCAGTTTCAATGCACACCAATGATTTTTCCATTCTTCGTTTGTCAAGTCAATTCTGGCACTATAATAAATAGCAAAAACTTAATAATACCTGGCCAACGGCTTAAAAGGAACTTTTGAAAGAAAATGAACATGCAAATAAAAATGATAATTAGAGTCCAGAGGGCACATTGCTTAACTGATAATTTGTTTGTTGTGCTTAAATATCGCAAAGGTTTCAGGTATGCTCCTCATTTTGTACCATATGTGATTCTGTTTTGCTTACACCAAAATAGCTGTTGTTGCCCGAGCTTTAGAACTAATCTTTTCTTTTTTTAATAAATGCCCTAATGATCACATCATTTAAAATGTCAGTATGAGTGTGTAGGCTAACATTCAGTGTATTTCTTCCTGAGCTGATTTTTTTTTTCTTGCAATGTACACATTTTTATCAGTCTTTGAATATTTAAGGTGTACTTTTCCGAAGCTATTCCTAAAGAAACTGAACTTTTTTTGTTTTATCTAATTATCTAATAAATTAATACAACAAGGGAGCTTATTAAATGCAAACGAGGAAGAGGGAAAAGGTGTTGCTAGAACTTAATTAGCAAGATACGAAGATGCCAATTAACACCTATAGCTCAGGACAAAAAAAAAAACTTTTTTCATGTGGCAGCATCAAAAATTAAATCACAGCTGGTTACACATATTAAGTGGAGTGCAGATGAATTTTAGTCTTCTGTTGGTATCAAGGCCTCAGGAGTAAGGAAGAGGGAGGAGGGGAAAGGAGAGGAAGAAATTTCTAGGCTGGCCAAGAAAGTACCATTTGGTTAATCTGAATGCCTTCTGTTCAGGTGTTGAGAAGAGAGTCTGCATTTTAGGAGAAAACTCTACACGAATTCCAAGACAATAATATTTTATTGTTCCAAACCCTTTGCACAAACATCTCATCTAAAAATAATGGTAAATATGTAATTTATAATGATCATTTCTCTCAATCATATCATTATTTTCTCAAATCCAATGACCGGTGTGAAAAAAAATAAACTCCATAAGACATAAATATTCCTTAGTTTAGGTACGAATTCAAAGGAGGGTTTTATTTTAAATTTTCTAAAAGAATCGTTCAAAGCTATCAGTGTGATTTGACATTTTAAAAGACAACCGTGTAGTACCTAGGTTTTACACTTCTCGAGATCACTTAAACTGGGTGTCCACACTTACACCTACTAAGTACAAAATTAAGGCAGAGAGGTTAAGTTCTGAGTTTGATGCCAGGTTGCTTGGCCAGATTTCAACAAATAAAGGAAGCTGAGGAAATAAGGATTATCCTAAAAGAACATTGTGAGCATCTTCCCTGACCCTGATGCTTCCCGATGATGTGGCTCAGGTTATGCGTCCTCATCATAACACTACTTTTGTGATGCTGTGTCCTTCTCAGAGTATCACTGTTGGAGGCTCACAATCATCCACCTGCCCTCACTGATAAGGCCAGTTGTGATTAATTCTGTCTACTTTATTCACTGTTTAGATCTACAGAATAATTTTAAAGCTGGTATATTTTAGCTAATGATCAGAATGACTTTAAAACCTATTCTATATTCAGATGAGCCATGTTGCATATCCCATATGTGGGTCAAATTGGATATATTTCTACTGTTGATAGAAATAAGATTTCTATTGGCAAACTCACACATCCTAATATCAGCCTAATTCACATCCAACTCAACACCATTTCCCACATTTTTTTAAATGATTATAAAATTAAAATACATCCTTGAAACTCCACGGTTTTAAGGTTGGGAAGAAGATAATTTGTATTTGCTTTATGAACTTTTACCAGTTTAATTTGTGTATCTTATTTCCTAAGAGATCACGTCAGTAAAACCATACACTTATCATGACATTGACTATACGTCTTTACTATCAAAAAAGACATTATACTAAGTTATCATTAAGCAGAAGATGAATAGGTAGCTCACCGTCTGCTTGGGAAGATAAAACAAGTCGATGGAGTGTAGGGTAGGGTGAAAAGAGGTATGTAATAATAATAGGGGGCAGTTAATGTGCCGCTCCTTTGCTGAATTATTTGCATCGTTAAAATCGCAGATCAAGAATCCCTCTGACCGCCCTCTAAGTCATGCTGCATTTGCTTTGCCATACTTCACACCTTCTTCTTAATATACGACCTTGTTCCCATCTGAACCCACTGACTTCTTGCTGAAAATGATTCTGGAACTTCCTATCACTTGTCTCCCAGTACAGAGCTACCATTGCTTGGGTCCCCACATGTTCCTGTTTGTTTTTTTCCCCTTGTTTTGCTGAAACACACTGTTAAGCTATTTCTTCAGAAATTATATAAAGGTAATTTACTTAGTTCTTCTAAGTCAAAAACTGTCACTTCTTGTTCTTATATTAGAATGATAATTTGGCTAATTAAGGTATTCTTAGAGATTTAGGTTCACAGTCATTTTCCCTAAGCATGTTGCAGACATCTAGACTTCCTCAGCTGTCTAGGATCTAGAATTACTTATACAAATTCTAAAGCCAAGGAACTACACTTCCACCTAGGATGTAGAGTTTGAAAGCATGTGACTAGCACCCTAATAATAAGAAAAAGCTGGACCTACTGTGAAATCATGTTTATTCTTGAGTCTATCAGAGAGCTGAGATTTCATGGAAACCAAACAGCCTAAAACCTAAGCAAAGACTGGCTTTCAGAAGAGAGATGAAACGTTGAAGACTGACCAATTTGTAGCAGAGCATATATATGAGCAGAAGGTGGGGTCACCACTGTCTCCTTTCACTGAACACGAGCCAGCCTGGTGACAGGGTTTGATGGACAGGATACAGCAGATGTGAAGCTGTGCCAGGTTCTACTGCCAGGCCTTGAGAAACCGGCAACTTCTACCTTCTCTCTTTTGAAGAACTGTCTCTCAGCATCCCTGGCAGCCACACAAGGAGTCAAGTCTGACTGTCCCTACGGTCTCCATAGTGGACAAGCCACCTGTGGACTCTGGCCAACAGTACCACTGAGAACCACTTCTAGCCATCCTTACTAGGTGCCAGATGTGTGCAAGCAGTCAAACTGGACCTTACCAAGGAGTCTGCTTGCCAGCTGAACACGACATAGTTATCACATAAAGGAAGGAAGCTCATTTGAGCCCTTCCCAAAATTTGGACCCACAAGATTGTGAGGTACGGTACAACAATTGTTGTTTTAAGTTGTAACTTTTGGAAGAATTTGTTATTCTGCAAGAGATAACTGTAACAATAGGGCTGACTGAGTCTCTTACGTTGTGTCAAATTTTTTCAAAAACTTCATTATAGTCAATGTGATATATAAATACACCATTTGACCTGACACTATATGACATTCTTTGACCTAAAAAAGTAAACTTCGTAAGTTTCAACCAAATATTAATTTTGACCTGTACTCTGGGATGATCATTGACTTAATCAGGAACTCATATCCAGGGATTCTTCAAATCAGAAGCCTGGAACCACAAGTGGCAGAAACATGCCATCTATTTTCATCTCTGATGAGGCTTGGTTAAATAACACAATTGATCCAATAGGATGCATTTCAATGGGTTAAATACTAATGTTCAAGGTACACGGATTGCCTGGAAATACTGCATATCCACCCTCCCATTTCAGGAACAGGTCGCGAGTCTCCAGCAGGTTCAAGAGCCTGAACAATTGGTAACAGTACCCAAGGCGTGATTCTGGAATGGCTTTTGTATCCAGCAGCTGATTCAACGATTTTGGTACAATTTTCTGACCCTAACCCTAAGTTACGAGGAATCTTGTCCTTAGCATCTTTCGTTTTCTGGCTTGAGTAAACATTTTACACTGCGTGCAATTAGCGGATGTAAAAAAGCAGAGAGTGATGACTTCATTAAGTTTACTGTAATTGCCTTTGCCCCTGCTTGATGATGATATACGTCTGCATACACGTACAGCAGAATCCTGTCTGAGACTTTAAGGAAGGGGATGTCTAATTCTCACCTACCACTCCATACATAAGGCTAACAGTATTACTAATATTTATAAACACCACCACCAACTTAAGGCAGGTCATGTGTAGAGCGGCCTGACAAACTGCCCCTTTTCTCTATCAACTGATCAAAAGTGGGGAGAATTCTTCTTTGGGGCCTCCACCAGATGCACCAGCGGCCTCAACTCTCTTCACACTGTGCACTTAGTTACCAGCACAAACAACTCTCCGGCATTTGACTGGCTGTCAATTCTAAGTTTCTCTCCTCTTTGGAGATGAACGTATGGAGGCAGACTGCCCTGCACGACGGTTGAGCTGTTCACCGTCGATTATTCACCTTTTCTGAACCCAATTTCCATTCTCTGTGTGCACACCCAAGGCCCTCTGGGTCCCTGCTTAGAAGATCAGTGCTTGCTTTCTCTGCCTCAGCCTCTCACACACACACTTCAGATGTGACTTGGTGTTTCCACTGCACCTCCTGTATGCTTGCTATACTACGCTTTCTATATATTCATATAAAGTACAGCAAAGAACGTGTAAAACGATCCAGACTGACCTAAAATTTCCCTTTTACCACCCACTTACCAAGCCAGTCATTTATTGAACTCTTACTCTGTGCCAGGCGATGCTGGCTGCTGGAAATTCATCATAGCCACTCACATGATTGAACAATTGCCATGTACCTTGCGCTGTTATAAGCACCTTATGTTCTTTTAAAAAAATTTTTCTTTGCTTTTTATTTCTTTCTTGATTTCTTATTTTTTTTTAACATCTTTATTAGAGTATAGGATTTGGGGGAGACATTTTTGTTTTGTTTTGTGTTGTCACACAAAACCAAGAATTTAGAAAAATAAAGCTATTAGCATTTTCTGAATATACTGGCAGATAACAAAGCTTATAATATATTAAAATTCCTCCCTTCTAAGAATTACCTTCCTCTTGTCCAAAATATTTTCATTCAATTTCTCTTTTCTTTCTTTCAGTTCTGACTCTGTCATATTTGCTCCTAATTTTGGGGGAAAAAAATCAACTCCTTGATCTGTAAACTAGCTTCCTCATTTATAAAATGAGGCACACAATACAGACAGAACTTCCCATCTGGTGGACTCTGGTGCGCTGGTGTCCTGAATGTAAGTGAGAAATTGACCCCTCCTGCAGTGGGGCAGTTGAGAGGGGTCAGGGGCACCCAGAGCCCTTTGGGCTACTACCTCTGGCCATGAGCAGACTTGTTTAGGTCTCCTCAGGCACCTGTGGAGAGCAGTCTGAGGTGTATGCCAAAGAAGCAACCAGCACTTACAGTTCTGCTATCTGCGTGTGGCCAAGGAGATGCCTGCCACACCTGGCATCTACCTGCAAAGCACCCCACTGCCTGTCATGGACTAAAGATCCTGGAGCCAATGCAGGAGACCCATGGGGCACAGCACACAGCCTCAGGGGTAATCTGTCAGGGTATGTGAGAGGAGCCTTGGCAGAGTGTGGTTTTCTAGTTGGCTCAGCTCCAGGCAATGTCTTTAATACCCCTCTAAATATATACTGGCCATCTCTATCCCTCTGCAGCAGTGCACTCTTTTAATGGTGCCCAGGCTAGCTGCTGACAATGCCTACATGTTCTGAAAGCTAGAGTTTCAATGTGGAAATCTTGATATAAAAATGTACTATTGGGATTGAAATTCATTTGCAGTATCATATGAAATTGCAACATTTGTCAAATGCATTGACAATTACATTTGTCAGTAAAAGAAAAGGAAGAGTTGTAAAAAAAATAATAAAGTGCAGCAAAGATTTGGGAAGGTAAGTAAACAAATGTGCACTGTCAGTCTACCATCTTGAATTCAAATTTGCATTTAACAAGTCTATTTAGTTTCACAAGACTTGCATTTCAAAACATCAGAGACACTCGGCCTCTATCAATCACAACTGCCCACCCCAATATCTATCAATTTACTGAACACTTACTCTGAGTGCTCCAGTGTATGCCTTTTATATGCCGTATCTCTAATGCTTAGTACTCTGAAATCTAGGTCTTCCCATACAGTGCAGTCATGTTCTAAGTTTTAAATATGCACTTGAAATTATGAGAGCGCAGAGAGAGTCTCCCTATCTCCGTCCAAGAGAAAAAGATTACACAGAGGAGGATGCTGGATCGGGTGTTGAAGGATGAGAAAAAGTCTGGCAGGTGAACAAAGCAAAGAAGGAATTGCAGGCAGAGGATACAGAGACAAAATGGCTTGTCTGGGAAATGAGAAGCCTTTTAATGTGGCTAGAAAACAACACGTGTGGGGAAAAATTGTAGCTGAAGAGACTAGAGAAACGAGCATGAATCAGAACAACCCTGAGGGGGTTGGTGCTTATTACATACCTGAGGCAGAACCCTGAGGGGGCCCGCTGCAGCTGGAAACCCTGCGCATCTGACGGCCCCCCAGTCTGCATGGCTACTTTCTACTACCCAGCTCCCTCTGACAGCGTGCGTCCAGGAACACTGAGAGTACCTTGTGTAATTTATCAAAGATTTACAGAAGAGTGGCTAAAGAAACAAGGGGTGGATATGGGGGAGGGGGAGGAATGTTCCTAAGAATGCTGTGAGGGATGGATCAAATTATGGAGCCGGGCGAGTAGGAAAGCAGCAGCAGCAGGAAGAAAAAAACAAAGCTTGAAGTTGCACAGAAGGCAATAGGGAATTTAAAAAAGGAGAGAGAGATGGTGGGATTTGCTAGTTGCAGATACTGATCTTTTGCAGTTCAGAGATGGAGAATTTACAGGTGTTAACAAGGTCCCAGGTGTGGCCAGGAGAGTGGGAAGCAGATGGGCGTGAAATTGAAGGGTTGAAGGTTGGGAGAAAGAGAATTTAGGAGGACAAGCAAGCGTTGGGACACAAGGAGAATCCCTTGGGGGTAGGGTCTGCATATTACCAGCTGTCAACAGGAGACTGACACAGTCTTGATGCTAAAAAAATTACTTGTTAAATGTAAGAATGGTGAAAGAAGTGTCATTTCAACTGGGTGTACTGAGAGGAGAGAAGTCAGTGGAAAGATTTGGGAGGGGTGAGATTATGAGACGCTCGGCAGAAAATAAAATCTTGGCAACAGAATGGAAAACAAAGATACAAAAGAAAAAAAAAAAAACAGCAAAATATCATTTCAAAGTTCTTATTACAACCTACTGGAAGAACTGTGGTGCCACCTCAAGAAATTCAACAGCAGAGAAGAAAGTCTGGAATCAAGGGGACACTACTAACTCCACTTAGACCACTTGTGTTTGTGGTTACACACAAATGGATAACATCAATACAACCTGAGTCGGACCAAAGTAAAGCAAAAGCAACAAGGGTGCATTTTTATCCTACGTTTTGTTTTGTTTTCAGTGGAAATAACTAGGAATCAGTCTTTGTCTTTTCCCAGAAGTATAAGCATAATAAGAAAAAATGGAAACCCCAGGTTTTGTCAGGTCTTGGTGCAGGCATTGGGCTAAAAGTTTCTGGCACTTTCTGTCATTTAATTTTGCAGCATCTCTAAGCTATGAGCTTATTTACACACCCTTCACAGTTGGGATCACTGAGTTATACTCCAGGTTGACATTTGTGCTGTAAGCAGCACAAATAGGAATTAAAAATGAACATGCTGCACTCTAAACTCCATGACTTGATCTCTCTGCCATTCACAAAAGAACACGGAATTCTGGAGACTCATAATGTGAATGTTTCAAAATGATTTAACAAGCTACAACTCTTTGCGGCATTCCCAGAGTTCAGGTTGGCAAATAAGTGCGGGAAGGCAGTAGCTTAGAACATGGGCTTTAGAGTTGCAAACACCTGGGTTTAACTTTAAACTCTGCCATTTCTTTGTTGTGTAATTCTGGGGAAATCACTACAATTCTTTAAGTCTTAGTTTCCTCATTTGTAAACTATGCCCAATAAAATGCAGACCTTAAAGGACAGTGACTATGAGATAATGCATGTAAATTCGCCATTGCCAAGCTTAATCAATATTAGCTGTTAGTAGCTACTAATACATTAAGCATGTTATTTTTTAAGTTCTACACTTGATTTTCCAGGATCAATATTCTTCTATACAAAATCTTTCTACATGACTAGTGCTGTAATTGAACCAAAAAGAGATATTTAGGTTACTGAGATTATAATATCTTAATCTGTACAAACTGGATACTGAACATGTTTTAAATCATCTTCTATTCTTTAATATTGCAGTGTTAACATTACAACACTCCAGGGTGCACCTTGAATTTAATATACGGCTAATAATGCCAAATAAGTTGCAGACAAAGCAAAATCTGATTAAAGTTTCTTTAAATTTCTTCTAGACTATTCTGCACCATCAACAGGATTAACGATTACTAATGAGAGAGAAGCATTGGACTCCCTCAGCATTAGAATTCGGAATAACCAAACTTTGTGATGAAACTAGGTTAATTTGCTCTTTGACAATAATGGTATTAATTCAAAAGCTGTTACTGTAAATATTGAGACCACATGAAGCTAAAAAGCAATGAAGAAAAATTTTATAAACATCAGAAAGCATAACATTCCACCTGAAAAGATTCTGACAGTAGAATGTCTGAATTCTCTGATTTGAAATGGTGGAAGACAGATAATTATTGACATGTCAGTTTTGATATCAATGTGAATGAGTAGCAGTGAAGGTGGTAGCATCCTTCCCTGAAATCCCCATGTGTTTCAATTAGGAACATCTCCCCTCCAATCTGCCTGCAGGGTTTGTCTTAAAGAAGGATTCAGTTCTTCAGAGAAGCTCAGTAATTCAGCTTGAGTTGAGTGAAACAAAAATACATTCACACAAATGGATATTATTATTGTTTAATTTATAAAATCTAGTTTTTCTTGCACCTTGTCTCCACTGCTCTTTCCTCCTTACCTACCACAGCCTCCTTCCACCCGTCCAACTGCGCTCACCCACTCATCCAATAACGGGAAAGAAAGGTCAATCAGTAGCGGAGTCACTAACAAAAGAATGTCCTGGATGCTACTCTCATGTTTTACCTCCCTGTCTTAGTCAGCGTGATCTACTATAACAAAAATGCCGCAGACTGAGTGATTTAAACAACAGAAACTTTTTTCTTATGATTCTAGAGGCTGGGAAGTCCCAGATCAAGGTGCCAGCTCACTTAGTTCCCAGTGGGAGCCCTCTTCCTGGTTTTCAGATGGATGCCTTTTGCTGTTTCTTCACAGGACAGAAAGAAAGATCGTACCTCTCATCTGAACCTCGTCTAAACCTAATCATCTCCCAAAGACCCCTCATCCTACTACCAACGTATTGTGAATTAGGGCTTCAACATATACCTATTGAGGGGTCTCAAACATTTGGTCCATAGCATTCCCCATGGCCCACAAACAACAAACAGTCCCTCCCGGGGAACGTAACTAAGTGAAAACCAAATTGCACCAAGAGGTCAGAGACAGCATCCATCTACCCTGCATGATGCTGGAGTGACTAAATCAAGACCCCAGGCACATAGGAAATAAACATGTGGGCTTTAGGGGCAAACAAAAATCCAGATACCCAGAGATGGGGTGTTGGTCTTCAGACTGAAAGAAAGCTTTAGTTACGCCTATGGAGCCCAGGCTTTGGAAGGCCTGGTAGGATTTTCTAATGTCAGGTTTCAGGGAGGTGTCCCTGGTTGGGAATCCAGATCTTGTAGTGGGTGGCTTCCTGGGGAGACCTGACAAGCCACAGCGCAGGGCTCATCCTGCCCAGGCACCGAGGCCCACAGGTGCCCTCTCTGCTCACAGCAGGAGGCTTTAATCCCTTAAGTCCAGTAAAAGGGATGATTATCCCTCTTCAAGAAGTGAAATGAACTACCTAGAAATATGTAGGTTTGTAACCAGACAAAAAAAAGTGAGTATAAGGATAAGATCACTTCTCTCTATGGTGTGGATTTAAACCCTCTGTATTTACTGATACAATTGCAAAATTGGTATTTCTTAATTGTGGACACCCTTCAGTTTTTCTTCGTTACAATTTAAATTCTAATGGAAAGTGAATTAAATGATTAAAAGAGGGTGTGGCATAGTAAGAACAAAGATTGTGGTGCAAAACCCAAGGTGGTATCCCTTATCCATCTAGGCCACTTAATAGCTATGTGACCCTGGTCATGGCATTTAAATTCTCAAATACTTCGTTTTCTGAGCAGTAAAATGGGAAAAAACAGCAATATCTAATTCCTGGCACTACCGTGAGAATCATTTAAGAGTACGTGGGAAAGCACCTTTTATCCTGCGGAATGCTGTTAAAAGTTGGACTGCCATTGTATGTTGTTATTTCCTTTAGAACTGATAAAGAGAAATACAAATTGGTGTCTGTTGAGTTTTCCCCTTCATTTCTCTACATATCAGGCTTTGACATCCACACTTGCTCTTTAATGATGTATGTTTAATTGGTACATATGGACTAGAAGAAGGAAAGGTTTTTTTCAGCTGATACCCTCACTTCATGCTGTGAACAGGAAGCTACTTAAATACACCCCCCCAAAGTGTATAGTTCTGGCTTTGGCGTTTACACACCATCTGCCGCTCTTTTGCTGAGAGGCTTTGCATCAGTCCCCAGGCCAACTTGCCATCACAAATATTATGATTACTCACCCACAGGTGCAACCGTACAGCAGGACTCTTATTTAAACTGGCATTGTATATAAAAAGCAAATTACATTAGATGCTAGTCTCATACATTTAAATGCACGTCATGGAGTTTATTAATTGTCTTCATTGATAATTCTAGTTTCTACAATAATTTTTCTCAAATTCCAAGCTGTTCCACTTTTTGGAAGGAAGAATAACATCTTATGCTTTCTCTGGAGAATTACTTATCACAAGATAAAATCTACATAGAGCAATTTAAATTCATCTGAAATTTTTTCTCTGATTTGTTTGTTAAATCATGTGTTTGCTAAATCATCATTTGCGATTTCTAATTTGTAGCACTAATTGCACCTACTTTGAATTCCGTATGAAATCATACTCATAAAACAGTGTAATTTACCGTATCATATTTATATGAGCTTTCCATCGCCTTTCCTCTTCTGTTTTACATATTAAAATGTGAAACAAATTCTAGGAAAGACTGTTTATTCCTATTCAAAACCTCAGTATTTATTAGACTTCATTATTAAAATAAATTATTCCAAAATATGGAGCTATTTAGTGAATGCTTTTGATACCAATTACTTACTTGCATTATCAAAAATATATATATTTATTTCTAACCACTTACAAAGCTTGCAGTTAGCCTGGCACTTTGCTATGTGCGTTATATAAGCAACCTTATACATACAGGTACTATTATTATTCATATTTCATAAATGAAGAAACTGAAACTCAGAAAGGTTAACTAAATTGATCAGTGTCACATAACTAGTATTCTGTAGAACCAGGATACAAAGGTACACAGTCTAACTCTTTAAACATGTCATTGGTTCTCAAACTTTAACACGTGTAAGAATCATCTCAAGAGCTTGTGAAAACATGGTTTTCTGGATCCAACGCTCAGAAATTCAGAGATTCACTGTGGGGCTCATAAACTTGTGTGTCTAACAAGCTCACAGATGATGCTGATGTTATGGTCCAAGTACCACACTTTAAGAACCACTAACTTACCCTACACTGACTCTCTTGCAATGATAATCAAAGACCAAGACATCAACCCCTACATTGTTTACTAGTTATACCCTGATGATACTAAATATGTTTCATTTTGGAAGAGATGAAAGTTCGCCAACCAACAATATTCTATGTAATACTAAGACTTAGCCTTAAATACTATATAAAGTATCTTTCAGTAGGGATTTAGAGTCAAATAGCTTTGTGTTTCAATTATTTCTCTGACAGTTATGCTAGTATGATACTGGGTAAATTGGGTACTTTTCCTTAACCCCAACTTCCTCAACTGTAAAATGGGCATAATATTTGCCTCATTGGGTTTTTGAGTGGATTAATTGAGATACTGTGAGTATAGTATCTACCCTAAGAACTCAGCAGCTGCTTAGTTAGAAGTTATTTTCCTGCTCAGCTTATTCGAACCAGGTAAAAAATCAGAAATTGTTCAAATTCATCAATAATACGCTATGAAGAAGAGGAAGAAACAGCATAAAGAGGAGGGGTTAAGACACTGGACGTTATATATTGACAAACTTCTTGTTTCAACTGGAAATTCAATTATTTTTATAACAAAAGTAAAAACATTTCCTGACAATCTTTCTTACTAATAGCTTGGGTGAAGTGATTAAAGGTCATTATACTCTCCTGAAGTAGTCACTTTCCAGTAAGAGTTCATTAAGCACTTTAAACTGTGGGACATGATTATAGAGAACAGAACACTGATTGTTAAAAATAAACGTCATGTCTGAACTGACTGAATTAATCTCTCGCAATATGTTGTTATGTAATGTTCTCTAATTACATGTAATTCTTAAGTATTGTTTCCCTCTTTTCTGATCTTTAAAGCTTGTTGCCTGTCTCTGTATTCCACTTTCTTTCTTACATGTTAGGGGACCATGGAGTGATTTAAGCTTTTACTCTGTTAATTATAATGGTGGGCCAGAATAGTATAGGGAAAAGTTGTGGAATCAGTGATTTGGCTGCCATCAAAACACAACCTGAGTGACATTCTTAACTTCCAGGGGACTTTCAAAAATCACAAAGAACTCATGTTATGATGGAACTCATTTGAAGCATTTGATTTTTCTATGATTCCATGTTGATACATCTTGGCTAATGATTGATAAGTGGGAGAATGTAAACTCACAGGCACAAATCTTCTAAAATAGAACTGACACTATTTGCCTGGAAGAGTTGTCTTCCAGATAATAGGCAAAACTAATCTATGAGGCTAGAAAGCAGAATAGTAATTATCTTTGGCACGGGGCATGAGAGGACCTTCTGGGATTTAGGAATATTCTATTAATGTCTTATTTCATTGGCATGCTGGTTACATGGCTATGTTCACTTAAAATCCATAGAGCTTGTGGTTTACTATTTGTGTCCTTTTCTGTATATATGTAAACCTTCAATAAAATTTTACTTAAAACAATAAAGTTCCTAAACCCTGGGTATTTTCCCATGCTCCAATATTCCCTGTTTATGGGACAGGCAAGGGAGTAGACTAAATCACAAAAACTATTTATTCACCCCTAAAATTTTCATTTTGGGTAGGCCATTCAGATCAGCGTTGAAAAGACTTAACTTTTTCTTGAACAAAGTATTTTTATTTCATGGTCTGTATAAATACACATTTCAAAAGAGTGTAAACCAATTCTTGTTTTATGGTAGTTCTTGGTTTCCATTTCTTTTTACAAGTCAAAAATCACCTCTGGATAAAAATCAGTGACCTAAATTCAGAGGCATGATCCAGCACAAGCCCATCTAGTGTTGGAAAGATAAAATTTGCCGTCTTCTAGATTTATCTTTTTACTATGCTCCAACAGCATCATTTCAGTTTCTAAAGACTTTAGAATAATTTGTTTTCTCTAAACCAATTTGTATCATGTCAGAGTGAAATTGCAGTTTTACAACCACCTGGGGGAACAAGCGATCCCCTTCCATAAATAAAAAAGTGATCTGCATAAATATGTACTAAGATAACCCCATAGACTTTAAGAATTTTGTATATGGAGGGAGGAGGTGTGAATAGAGACAATTAAAAAAACTATGTGAGGCAAGTTTCAACCTTCATTTCATTTGCCATGTTCTAATTGTCTAATAAATTAATACCAGTGTGAGAGCAGATTTGCACAAATATCATTTGGGATTAGAGCCAGCTTATTCGGATAAAAACATATCTTTCCACTGAGCTGCATGCTCCAAAGTATAAACTCAGAAAAGAATCCTTCAGCAAATATGAATAACATGATATTGGGAAGAATCAATACATTGAATTTGAAAACCTGGAGTTACTTTACATTATACTGCTCATCAATGAGTATCTTTACATTAATCAGCCCTAAATGTGTTCCCTTTTTCTCTGAACTTGATGCTTATTAGCCAACAGATACACAACAGATAACACCGTCCCACTGACTAGCTGTCTGGAGGGTAAACTCTAACCCAGATGAGAGGGAACCAAAAAAAAATTTTTTTAAATAAATGCCTTCATTATTGAGTATTCAGGCTAACGCTTAAAGCCTGAATCAAGTGAAAAGCTATGCTAGCTGCATCCACAGTCTGTAAGATGCTCTGCAGTGCATCCGTCTCCTTTATCTTTCCATGTTGTCAGCAAGGGCATGATGACAAAACTGAATAAGGAATTTGAATTTGGTGTAATTATACAATCACCTTGAGCAAATGTAGCCTCAGTTGGTAATCACTAGCACTGCATCACACTAGAAGAGCTGTGACTGTGAGCTTTAAATACTTCATCAGCTGGCCTCTCCCCACCAGGTGCATCTTCTACTCTCGTGAAGCCTGCATCACAGTTCATCTTATGTATTTTCACAAACACTTATTTCTACTTTATCACACATCACATTCCTTGTCCCTGCTTGCCACTTCTTATTCTACTTAACATTTTCCCCCTTCTCCAAAACACTGGTTACCATCTTTCCTCTGGGAAATCTCCCCAGTTAGCCTTTATTTATCCTAGCAAACACAAGTAGAAAAGATCACTTTCTGAATGCGCTTTCAAGCATCAGAAAGGGCTCAGTTTTCCAGAAAATTTACCGTTAGCTGTCTCTTTAAAAGAAGCGTTATCAGTTCTGAACATTTTGATTCATTTGTACTAATTATTCATCAAACTTTATGGGTTATTACTGGTTGATAGGTTCTGCTTGTACAGAGAAAGAAGAACATACTCCTTGCTTTCAGACATATAACAGCCAAAATCAAGAATCAGACACGTGAACCAGTAATAATTATAAAATATTGAATACTAGCTCAGGGAGATCAGCTCGGTGCTTTGTGACCGCCTGGAGGGGTGGGATAGGGAGGGTGGGAGGGAGACGCAAGAGGGAAGAGATATAGGAACATATGTATAACTGATTCACTTTGTTATAAAGCAGAAACTAACACACCATTGTAAAGCAATTATACTCCAATAAAGATGTAAAAATAAATAAAAAGAATCAGTGGGGAACCAATGAGAGAGTAATTCATTCTTCAGAGAGTGGGGAATGTACTGGGGATTTCACAAAAGAAGAAATACTTGATTGCTCATTAAATGTTGAACTGGAATTCACAAGGGAATGAGGCAGAAGAAGCCTTTTCTAGGCAGAATAAAAACGTAAAAGCATTTAGTTGGGGGTGGGGAGAAGGAAGCATTCTTGGTTTAGAGAACTCTAGCAGTTCAGAATCGCTGGAAATTTGGGGGGAGCATGAAGAAAAATGGTAGAAGTTGGAACTAGACAGTGACGATCTTGCACACCCCTTCATGTGGTTGTACGTTATCTGGTGAGAGGTAGGCAGCACAGAAGGTTATGGAAAGAGAATGAAGGATGGGAGAGAAATTTCAATAGGTGGGGAGGAAAATACAGGCACACCGTGGAGACATTGTGGGTTCTGTTCCAGAACCACTGCAATAAAGCAAATATGGCAACAAAGCGAGTCACACAAATTTTTTGGTTTCCCAGTCCACGTAAATATATGTTTACACTATACGGTCGTCTGTCAAGTATACAATAGTATATGTCTAAAAAAAACAATGTATATACTTAAATTAAAAATAGTTTATTGCTAAAAAGTGCTAACCATCATCTGAGCCTTCAAGGAGTCATAATCTTTTAGCAATAGTACCATCAAAGATCACTGATCACAGATCACCATAACAAATATAATAATAATGAAATCGTTTGAGATATTGTTAGAATTACCAAAATGTGACACAGAGACAGGAAATTGACAAATGCTGTTGGAAAAATGGCGCCGATACACTTGCTTCTCACAGGGTTGCCGCAAACCTTCAATTTGTAAGAAACACGATATGTGCCAGGGGCAATAAATCCAAGTGCAACAAAACAAGGTACGCCTGTAAGGTGCCATTGTTGTCTTGCTTTCATCCTTCTAATCTTTGCCTTTGAGGAGTGCCCCTCAGTGTACAGGCCTTGTACAAGTTGGGCCAACCAATCCCTAGTTATGATTATGATTATGGTTAAGCCTTTATCATAACCCAAGTTGATAAACAACTCTTCATCTTGATACACCATGACAGTTTTTTACTTTGTCTCATAAAATTTTCCCTAAAGGCATCTTTCTTCTGGCCTGCAAATCTTCTCAGAGACCAGAGTATGTAAACAGCTTGCCTAATTCCCTGAATTAATTCATGTATCTACCAATATTTCTTGAGCATCTACTGTAGGCTCTCTCGTTGAAGTTGTAAACAACATAAGCAGAAATCCCTGTTCTCACAGAGTTGCCATTCTACTGGGGAAGACAGGCAATATTCAAAATAATCAAGCAAAATATGTCTGTTAGATTGGGGTAAATGCTATGCACAAAAACAAACCAGGGAAGGTGGACAGGATGTGTATTTGTGGAAGTGCAATTTAAAATAGGGTGGCAAAGCAAGTTTTACTGAGAGAGTGACATTTGAATAAAGACTTGAAGGACATGAGAGAGAACTGATGAGGATACTTTGGGCAACCACATTCCAGGTGGAGGGATGAGCAAAGTGCCAGGACCTAGGGGAGCACAGTTAGAGTGTTATGGGCAAGATAAAGAGTGGAAAGGTACAAAGACAAGTCCATCTTTTTAGTTACTCTTGTTAAAAGACTTGGAGTCACTCTTGATTCCCTTCAGGGACTTTGTAGTTGTAGTTCATTTTGCCTAAATAAACTGTATCTACAGGCATGGTTGGCACAGAGAAAAAATTATTCTAGGAACACTCAGAAAACTCTTAACTATTGATCCTAAAAAAACAGAGTGAGGAACATGAGTCATTAGACTCCATAGGTAAACTTTAAGCCTCCTTTTGACCAATAATATCAAGTTTTTTTTTTCTTGTTGAACACTTAATACATATAAGAAATACTGAAATAGCCAGCATCAATTTAAGTTGATCTAGGGTTGTTGGGGAAGAAGGAAAAGGAGGCTATGGAGGTAAGAAAATGGGGCAGAGGAGAGACTTGGAGGTAACAAACAAGATTTATTTTCTTCACAGTTTTTTTCTTAGTATTATTCTGTCTTATAAGCAGACTCCTTCACACTAGAATTATGAATAGGATTCTATTCATGAACATGCTTATTGTGCTTTATGGGTTTATCAAATATCTTGGAAGTTCTTTTGAATAGCAAATATATTTAATATATTTGAGTTTCTCTGGCCTTTTCTAAAGCACTGGGTTTTCAATTCTTCATTTAAGGTTGTAAACTAATAAATATTTGACTAAATAATTTAATAGCTGACATGGCTTCAGGGCATTAGAAAGTTCATATTTGTTTTAGAGTACTGCCAACACTAGATTTTTTGAGATTGACCTGATTATCAATTACATTTAAATGGATTACCCAAGCTTTTGTTTTATTTTTTAACTTGCCACTTATTGTAGCAAATTTGGTAGAGTATAGCAGGGAGAGATGATATATTGAATGATTTTGGTGTTTTCCTCTAATATACCACTTATATTTAGGTAGTGAAATTTGAAATTCATTAGCATTATTATCATAGCTTTGTAAAATAAAATATTAGTAACCCTTCATGTATAGGGGGAAAAGTCTAGTAAAAATGGCTGTAGTAAATGCCAAATTATTTTTATGTGTATTTCAGGTTTTCAGAGAGAGTTTAGAAAAATCTTAAACCTGGTATTATACCTTAACTAGGAAATAATTTTTTTTAAACACAAGACTAAATCATTAATAGTAAAAACCTGCAATTAAAAAAAATCTAGCCTTCTTTTACAAATAATATTTTCTTAAATTGTACCTAAACCTTTGCCAAAGGTCACCTAAAATTATTTTCTTGTGTAATGAAAGGAAAAAATAATAATACATAATTTAGTCAGCTTTAACAAGAAGTTCAATTTATAACCTTTGAAAATGTCCAAAAAAGGTAAAAGATTTTAGTACACACCTAATTTAAGCACTGGCTCTGGTGTCACCATTGGCTCTGGTCACCATTGAAATTCCTTTATTTGTCACTTTGTTCTAGTATGATTGTGTAGATATGACTGAAATATATATATAATGCATTCTTTTCCAAGCAATTAATTCTTTTTTCAGTTGGTGTGAGGGCATAGTCTATTAGGCAATTAACTGTGGTTAGCTCAATTATAGAAAATATAACTCATCTGGTTTAAAAACTTAACTGACAAGGCAAGTGAACTTTGGCTAACCTCAGTGGGACAGAAATGGAAAGTAACAAGGCCAGAGCACCCAGTCTTAGAAGAGAAATCCACAGTAACATACTTTGGGTACACAAATGTGTGGTGAAGTGTTTTCCATTTTATTATGATTTGGGTTACAAAAATTATTAAAACAAAAGCAAAAAGAAGAAAGCTTTATCTTCATCAAAAAAATGTAAGAAGGGCTTCCCTGGTGGCGCAGTGGTTGGGAGTCCGCCTGCCGATGCAGGGGACACGGGATCGTGCCCTGGTCCGGGGGGATCCTACATGCCGCGGAGCGGCTGGGCCCGTGGGCCACGGCCGCTGGGCCTGTGCTCTGCAGTTTGAGAGGCCGCAACAGTGAGAGGCCCGCGTACCGCAAAAAAAAAAAAAAAAAAAAAAAAAAAATGTAAGAAAGTTTTTTTGTTTTTGTTTGTTTTTTGAGAAACAATGTTATATGTGCTTACATTCATTACTGATAAAAATGACTGGGTGTTCACCAAAACCTCTACCCAACGGTCATTTTGTCCCTGTGAACTCTAGAAGAGTTTGGGTTTTCTGTACTGTTTGATGAAAACATCTCGATGTTCATTTTTACTTAAATAATTCACTCTCCCACCACATTGAAGGGAAAATCAAACTTTAAACGCTAAGATGTATCATTAAATTTGTGCCTTAAGACTAATATCCCCAAATCTTTGCATAAAGATTATTCAGTGTATATCACGTGGCTTTTGTGAAAGACAGAAAAACTAAATTACTTTGATCTTTTTTTGAAGCATAATTTTCCATGTTATATTCCATCAAAAATAGTTAAAAATTCTATTTGTAACATTTAAATTCACCAGCTCCAAGGAAAGAGCAGCTGCATAAAAATAAGAGATATCCAGGTAGCCCTTAACAGTTTATAAAATGCTTTTCACAAATAGCGTCTTGTAATTTTTCCAGCACTTCACGTCTCAAAGAAGTTCAGTAAAGAGCCAAAGCTGACACCAAACTGATAGATCTAGGGAGAGCATTGGTGTCTCCAATACCGTTTTTCTTAGATTAAATTTCAGACAGTCCTTAGCATCTAAAATATTTGTGGGAGGTATCTGAAGAAAGAATCACAAATAGTGCACCAAAGCTAGGACTAGGTGGGGTGGTTATTCTTGAGGATGAGAGCGGCCTGAGGAAGAGACGCTTTCACACCTCCACTGCTAAACTGTGAACTCTTCTTTCGGGGCAAGAGTTGTGTGTTCTTTGCATTTCCATCTGCAGCTTGGCTGTGCTTGACACATAACACACCATCAGAATGCTAGGCAAAGATGGGCAACTCACTGAATTTAAATATAGTGTTATCACATCTATTGGAATATTGACAAAATAATTCATATTTATAACATTTATTAGAGTTCCATAACATATTTAAAAAATTTGGATTTCCAAATATTACTTAAAAAATCTTTACTGTAAGTTAGATGTTTCATGCTCCCTCCCTATATTATTTTCATTTATACCTTTTGTGACAAGATAATTGATATATTAGTACAGCATGGTGACTATAGTTATGAATACTCTATTGTGTATTTGAAAATTGCTGAGACACCTTAAAAATTCTCCTCAGGAAAAAAATACTGTAACTATGTATGCTCATGGATGTTGACTAGACTACTGTCGTGATCATTTTGCAATATATACAAATATCAAATCATTACGGTGTATACCTGAAACTACTAATATAATGTTTTATGTTAATTTTCCCTCAGTTAAAAAAAAGGTAATTGATACTTTCTACTGCATAAGGTTCCTCGTTCCTTAGCTGGTGGGTTTTGATTGTAAAGATTTTCTTTGTCCAATGGAATCCTAATTGATTCAAAATTGGCTTCTTCTCTTTCCTAGTCTCTATTTCTTGCCTCTGAAAAACTACGAGAGAAATATAAAATAATTTTACCTTGGCCTTAAAAGGGTATCCTCAGGCTAATCAAATTAGATTACTCAGCCAAGCAGCACATGAATTTAGAAATAACACATTTTGGTCACAAATCGTGCAACAGACAAATCAAGAGCAGGTTAGTAGAAAGAGTTCAAAAACTCATTAGTGAAAGAAGTAGAGGGAGTGTATAGCTATGTCCACAGAAAGTCAAATTACACAGATAACCGTAACAGAGAAGGACACGTGTCATGGAAATTTGAGGTTTTACCGCAGACTAGATGTGAGGCTTTTGTTCAGTCATTGTTTTGGACTTCAAGTTTCTCATTAACATGTGAAGCACTCACTGAGTTAGGAGTATATGAAATCTAAATTCCTTCCAAATATAAAGTTTCACAAAATGTTGACATTTTGTAGTATACTCAGCATCTTTGATTATGGAAGTTAAAGTTATATAAACAACAGATATGTGAGACTATACTTTCTCTTATTTTTATTATAAATCAATCAAAATTAAAATAATGTCTAAAGAGATTATAGCTCTCAAAAACAGCAGATTATAATTTCCTTTCCCTAGAAGTTAAGATATTCTAGTAAGAAGTTCTTCTTTGTTCAAATCTTGAAATTTTCAGATACAAAATATAGTTAGTGTCATTTGGAGGAAATGACAGCATCCTTTACAGTAACTTGATCTTTGCATCTAAGGATTTTTATGCCTTCAAATATACCCTGTGATGTTTTTCTCTTCTCTGTTTATGTACAAGTTAATCAAGGAAAGGATAAAATGGTGCTTTAAGACAAGCTAAGGATAGAAGGGAATATATCTTTATCAGTGGTACAAAATGCAGCTAGCATTGAATCAAAGCTAACATAGTCCAGTTAGTTATCACAGAAAGCAATCGGCTGCAAGCAGCAATGGCTCTTAAATAACCCCTGCAGTTGTGACACAGACCCCACTGTAGGCAGAGCAAGTCACATGCTTATATTGTTAATCACTGTTCATAATTTTCATCGCCAGCAGGAGCAGCTATTTTCGGGTTATCTATCGCTACATAACTCATCACTTGCAAAACAATGTTTCAAAACAGTTATCAATAATTTTATTATATCTCAGGGCTTTTAGAGATCCAGAACTGGGAAGGCTCTTGGCTTGGTTGTTCCAGCTTAGAGTCTTTCTTGTGATGGTGTTTGAATGGTGGCTGGAACGGGTGGGCAGTGCAAAAGGGAGTGATGGTAAAGCGGGTGGAAGCCGCTCTATCTCTTGATGTAGTCTCAGGGACTCTCTACCTGAGCAAGCTTGGGTTTCCTCACTATGTGGTGTCCTCTAGGTACTCAGAGTGCTTATACAGTGGCTAGCGGCTTCAAAGCAAGTGTTCCAGTGACCACGGCAGAAGCTGCATCACCTTTCATGATCTAAACTCAGAGTCAACACTGTCTGCAAGCGAGTCACAAACTCACGCATATTAAAGATAATGGAATTTAGGTTCTACCTCTAGACGGGATCATAACATCAAGGTTCTAAAAAAGTATGTGGTACAGAAGACATCATGGTAGTGAACTCGGCGAAAACAACCTACCATAATCCCAATCTCTCTTTTAGGCATCTTCATCCTTCCCAACCATTCCCACATACTCATTCCTAGAAATGCACATTGCATGACATTGGCAATTACTAAATAGAACTTTTAATACAAATCCTTTTTAATAAAAAAGTATACACCCAATACACTCATCTATACTCATTCGTTTTGACCTTGAACCATGAGGATTTCCTTGTAGTATGATTTTCTTTCTCTCCTCTCCTTTCCCATCTCTCTCCCTCTTTCTTTTCCTCTCTCTCTTACACACACACATGCACACACAGAGCTCCTTGAGGAGGGATTGTTTTTTTGCTCCATATTCAATTTGTAAAGTTAATTTGTATATGAATGTGTGAATGAATAAATGAAGTAATTCACCTCTAGAAATAAGAAAGTTTTAAAAATAATGAATTCTTTAAACAAATTGTCACAATCTTAGCCACTTGAAATAACACACATTTGTTATCTATGTTTCCATGAGTCACAAGTCCAGGTACACCTTGGCTGGGTCCTCTGCTCAGCTATCACCTCACAGGCCAAAATCAAAATACTGGCTGGCCAGGACTGTGCAGATGACTGTTGCACTTGGCTCTTGGCACAGTTAATTCCTTCCAGCTTTAGAGTGCACGGTGTCCTCTTCTCCAGGACCAGCAGAACAGAGAGACTCTGCTGCTTCCTGTCTCCCACACTTTAATCGTCTCTGATCTCTTTCAAAGTCTCACCTGATTAAATCAGATTCACCCAGAAAGAGCTCCTTTGTGTTCCACACAAAGTCAACTGATTGGAGAGTTTTAACCACTTCTGCAAAATTTCTTTACCTTTGCATATAACTCAACATATTCCATCACCTTTGCCATATTCTACTTGTTAGAAGCAAATTACCAGTTCCACCCACACTTAAAAGGAGGGCATAATTAACAAGGTCTCGGTCATTGGTGTCCTCTTAGAATTCTTCCTGCTACATACAAGTCTCAACATTTGAAACAAAAGTTTAAAATGTCCCCCACACTAAAAAATAACTTTAGGATAACTATAGTTCACTGACAGTTTCTTTCACATGTGAATTCTAGAATGCCTCCTTACTTCACCTCATTTTACCAACCAGACAGCTGTTTAAAACAATTTGTGGTGCCCAGCTGATGTTTTTCTCAGATTTATTATTTTTTTTAAAAATCCTAATATATTGCATTGTTTGTGAATACGTTAGTAAATAACTTTAAGAATAATAATAAAATATGTGGAATTATTCCTCCTTTTTTCAGGACATGCAGAAAAATATGAAGGACATGAAATAACACTGAGGGAAATGAAGATCTTTGTAAAAGGAGACAGCAATGAATAAAATTAGCTAGAATGTCACTCATTATGACAGAACAAGCATATTCTAAGAAGAAAATTCTGGTTGATTTCCACATAATCACTCTGATTGTATACAATCAACCTCAGCCACACACATGCTATCTCTCCCACTTTTCCTGTTGGCTGTGCCTGTAAACAACCAAGGAAACCTAAATCAGGGAGAGGAAATGACTAAAGTATGGATTTAAACGTTTCTATTTTTACCAAACCTTATGCTCCACATTTCTGTTGACTGTTTCATTGGTACCTGAAACAGCTTGGGTCACCCACCCTTGGTGTCTGTTAATCTCCTTCTGCCATTTATGGAAGCAGTTTGTCTGTATATCCTGATCAGAGAAAGAACTTGTCCAATTTATTCTTGAGTCTTTGTTTAAAAAGACAGCAATAAAAATTTGTAGTTTTTACAGTATAAATGGATGCTGTTTTGAGATGAAGAATTATTTCAATATAATCTGCTATTAAGTTGTATAAAATTTATATACAAAATTTATACATATATACAATAGTATATAAAAATTCATATAGCTCAATTAAATAAGCTTAGTATGAAGTAAGTATTCACAAACTCAGTGACTAGCTAAGCTTGGTTAGGTAGGTAAGAAAAAAATATATGCATTCATTTTTCATCTGATGTTAACATTTACTGAACACCTTTATATACTAAACATAGTAGTGCATGGAACATTTAACATAATTTTTTAAAGGCTGTATATATATATATATATATATATATATATATATATATATACTTCAGTCATAATTTAAAATAGAATTCATCTTTGTTAATAAAGTGAAGCAACTTAAATTTATATCTTGGTAAAAGCTGCATAATAGATTTTAAGAAATTTGAGCTAATGTGAAAGAACAGTGTGACACTATATGAGGTAGGTTTCATTACGTCTTTGTTAACGATAGTGCAAATATCTCAGGAAGTTTACATATTAGCTCAGAATGCTAGAAGTCAAAAACAGCACATTATACTAAAAGATTAGTGCTTTGGACATAGTGCATACGTACTTGATCAATATTTTGAAATTCACAGACTTTTATAACTTGAAAGTAACCTTAGTGCTTATTTAGCTTAACTTTCATTTTATCCTGTAGAAATTTTAGAGGTGTGGAGATACTTTACGAAAGAAAAATGACTTATTTCAATTACTGTAAGCAATTATTTCCCCATTAGGGCAATCACTCAAATATTTTATTTGTGGAAAAAAATCTGCTCTCACACAAGTTACACAATGGCAGTTTCAGAATAAGAACCTAAGGCAATTCATCTTAGGTCTCCATTTTTGTGGGTAGGAAAATGGAGTCATTGATCCTTAGACCTTGTTTATTCTACAGGCTATGGTTTTTGTAGGATACCTGAAAGATATTTTTCCAGTACGTAGTTCTCTAATTCCAACTTTTAAAACTCCTTCCCCCACTGTGAAAAGTAGAACAAAGGTTTATTACTCTGAGTTGTTCATTCCCTTTTAATGAAAATTGGGACTTTTCATAATTTTCTAACAAAAGAAGTTCCATTTAAAATAACTCAGACACGTTTACTGAGTGTATAAATACGATGACTTTGTGCTTGCTCTTTGCAGTAATGAGCAGACGTTTACTTTTTTTGATTCCCTAACTACATAAGACCACTATCAATAATAAATCAAGGTTCATAGAAAGTATTTTAAAAGTCATGTAGTTCACTTACTCATTCCTTTATTTCTTTACTTATGCATTCGTTCATTCGATACAACTTATTGGGTAAAGAAAAAATGCCCAAATCAGTGATTCCCAACAGGAGAGCTGGCTGTTGGAAGGTATGTGTTGGTAGGATGACAGACAGGTTACGAAATAATCTGGAAAATCCTTTGACAACATGCATGTCAACCATCCCCACCCCATGCCTGTGACATCAGGATATGGAGGAAGTCACACCTGAGCTACATTTTAAGCCACGAACCCCCTACAACCAGGTAGGGCCTTGTGTGTTTGAGAGAGCAGAGGTCATTTCAAGCCAAAGGAAGAACATTAGTTAAGGGCAATGTCAGTATCCTGAGACAGAGAGTGCAGAAGGTTATGTAGGATTAAGGGGAAAAGTATGAGTTTGATTTGGGGATGCTGAATTTGAAATGCTAGTGTGATGACGTGTAGGCAGAGATATCAGAGCAAGCAGTTTTACATAGGATTTTCCAGAAGGGGGAAAGAGGACTCACTGGGCATAGACATATGGCAGTTTCTGTTATATAAATAGTAGTTTAAAACACCAACATCGGAGCAAATGAGAGCTCTTCGGGAAGGAGAGAAAAGAATGGAGGGCTGTGTTGAGATTTCAGGAAAATCTAAGATTTACAAGATGTTTAGAGAATGAGTAGCCAAAAAGAAAAAAAGGTAAGCACATTAGTGCTCTTTTAATGAGATTATTGGGATGTAAGTGAATTCTTTGGGGGACGAGCATGGGATAAATAGTGAAGAAGCAGAAAAAGCAAAGTCTAGAGAATTCTTTTGCCAATTGTCTAAAGGGTAAGAAGGACAGGACAGGAGGGCACGTGAAGGTGGATCCAGCACCCAGGTAGGTAGATAGATCCAGCACCCAGGGAGAACTGTGGTCATCTATTTGTAACGGGATTCTGCTGCAGAAAACACGTCTGAAGGACAGAGACAGGTGGGTTGCGAGAAGCTAAGTTGAAGGAGAAATCCTGGCCCTTGATCAAGCCAGACCCCAGAGGTGATGGGAACTTGCTGCCATCTTCCGTCTGTCACAGCCCTGCCCCCTCCTTCGATGAGTGTTCCCAGATGTGATGCCTTAGATGGCTGTGGTCATCTTTCTACCAGCCTGAAGATGCAGTCAACACCAACAATGAAAAAAAATTACAGGGTCTTAGAGATGTTACTGAACTGGAAGATCGACCAACGCTGAAGTTAGCCTTATCTATGATGACCAAGTGTGTGAGAATTTTTTCTTACTTTTTAAATCAATTTGGTTCTATATTTTTACTATTTAGAGCTCAGCAGATACTAAATGTCCTAAGGAAGAAGGAATGATTGTTTTTACTGAATTTTCATAGTTATGAACTCCAGAAATACTACAAAAAAATGAAAATCTCATCTAGAACTCTCCCACAAAATGAAATTTATAGCAAGGATTCTGAAAAGGAAACATCTAGTTCTTTCTAGTTGTGATCTAAAAAGCAGTCTCTTGCCAGAGTTTGGGAAGGCATTTTCATACATCACTGCCACAAATGTAAACTTATACACTCATTTTTAAAATGATTTGGTGATGCATTTCAAGATTCACAGTAATATGATAACAACAATAAAGATAATAGTGGTAAGCAATTATTCTGACATTATTTATATATTGATATATTCATTGATATCACTTCAATCAAGCTTCAATACAGACACTATGATTCTTCTTATACTTATGGTGATATGCAGGCTTAGAAAAGTAAAATAACTTGCCCATGAATGCATAGTTAAGAGTAAAGCAGTACTATATTAAATTTCTTTAAAATTTTAAAATGCCTTTTCACTGAGAAATTTCACAGCTAGTAATCTATCTTGTAAAACAATCCTAAATGCCCCCAATTTTTTATTGCAACATAATTATGTCAGATAAATTTTGAAATTAAAGCTAAATGTACAATAATGGAGGAACAAATAGTCAAAATTTCAATGGGACTATTATTCATTAAAATTAATAATTATAAGGGCTTCCCTGGTGGCGCGGTTGTTGAGGGTCCGCCTGCCGATGCGGGGGAC
>NW_006791400.1:1635180-1658609 GCF_000442215.2 Lipotes vexillifer | reverse complement strand
AAAAAAAATTAATAATTATAAGATTTTTTATAACATGAATATGTATCTAATTTTGAGTTGAAAAGGATATAAAATCATATACACAGAATTATCAGGACAATCTGAGTCTATCATCTTTCTATATAATTATATTTTATATACCTATTAATCTATCAATTTTTCTACCCATTCATTCACTCATTGGTCTAACTCCATCTAGGATGTATAGAAAATAGAAGCAACATGTTAAAATATTTGCTGCTGTGTTTGATGGTGAAAGATGTGTGATTTTTTTTTCTTTTTTCATTCATGTTTGTATTTTCAAAAACTGTATTGATTATTTCATGATAGTAAAAAAAAAAACTGAAAAATAAGCTGTTGCCAATGATAAACAAGCTCTGGTTTCCCCTCTGAAAATTGTCATAAAGCTTCTTTACTTCAAACTTAAAGAATGTGGGGAAAAAAGGCATTGTTACAACAACAACAAAAAACAATAAATAAGACCTTGGAATACTTAAACAAATATTAAAATTAAATATCAGTGAAATGTATCTACCAAAGCCTGACTGCAAATGAACTCCAATGAAGACCTACTAACAGATGGACTAGGAATAAACATGTTTCATATAAAATGTCAATTCTGAACTTACACTTTTATTCCAGCCCACACATGAAATAAAATGTAATCCATTTAGTTCCAAGAGAATTTTGTTAATATCCTAAAATATTCAAAAATGGACTATTTTGTGGCATAGTATAAAAATCCCCCCTTTCTACTCACATCTTCACTCAGGTAAAAACCCCTTAATATTATGTATAAATGCTAAAATGATATCTTACCCCATCTCACAGACCACCTTCCACAGCCAGGCAATATTTACCTAAGTCATAACTAATGTTAATCTCTTTACTTCTTTTTTAATCTTGCAGCACCCACTGAAACAACACTATGGAAAGATACTTTTAGATAATTTCTAGAGATAAGGAATCTGAAGATGAGAGAAATTAAGTGACCTGTCCAATTCCATACAAAATATCTAAATATTTTCATCTATTAATAACCCAGTTAAAGCACAATAATAAAGGTTAAATTGTACAGTGAACAATAAATTAACACACAGCTGTGTAGCCAAAGTGTTGGCTGAGTAGGGCTTTCCTCCTTCTCTGGAGACTTAAATAAACTTAATTCAAACTCTCAGTTTTATGTCTAGAGCCTCCCTGTTATTTCTGCTAATTATCAGGACTTCTTCTCAGGATTTCTTTTCCTTCAATATGTGCTAATCCTGCAACAGCCAGTGCTGACTCAAATTGTGGACAACTTTGGGACACCCCAAAAACTCATCCAAAAGCAACAGTGAATCTTGCAAACTTCCCTGAGGATTTCACAGAACAGGAGTGTTTTCTACCTTATAGTGCACAGAGTAGAATGGCTTTAAGACAATACATGTCTCCCAAAAGCAGCTTCTAGGTTAGCCCATTACCAGCAGTGTGTCAGTAAATGTCTAGCAACTGGGTCTCTGGTGGAGGGAAAGCCCTTATTTGTAGTGTCTGCCAATTTCTGTGGTGTAAATATCCCACTGTGGCTGTTTTCAAGCTATCAATGCAACACCACCAAATCAGGGCTGGGATTGAGAAAACGTGGATAAATGGCTCTTGCAAGTCATGTGGGCTAGCTCCAGCTCACTGTCAAAGGCTTTTCTCACTGGGAATCTCCAGTGCAGGTCCCATTGTTTTACTTCACTTGCATTTCACTGAATCATCGCTATCAGCCACATCCCTTGGGCATTTTAAAGTATCTTTCCTCTTGAATACAGAGCCTCTCAGCTTTCTCACACTCTATGACAGTTTTAAAACATGTTTGAAAATTCTTTACTCCACCTCCCATGGATAGCTGAGACTTTTACCCCTCCCCCAGCCATGAGAACAAGCCATCTTAGATGTCCAGACCACACATGACTGCAACCCCAGCCAACAGCATTGGACTCTACCCACAGGAGAGACTCCAGCTCTGCCCAAACCCTTCCCTACTTCCTGGCCCACAAAATCATAAGCAAAATAAATTGCTTGAAATTACTTAATCTTGGCCTTCTTTCTAATGTATTCAAACTCATAGTAATTGGAGTTATCCAGAGCAAGCATTTCTCCTCATATCTAATTGTAAAGTATTTTATTACTGATGATAATTCAGAGTAATAAAGATATGGGTCACATAATCTTCCCTCCTGAGAAGACAAAGAATAAAGATCAAGTTTAAAGTGTGGTAGAGTTAAAAGTAGGCTTCACAGAAGAACAAGGTTCAAATTTTGAAAATGCGACAGGTTCACGGGGTAGCCTTAAATAATAAAGCATTTGACAAATCTAGATGTGTGTTATTTCTCCCCAGATTGGTAGTCAATTAAATTGTTTACCTTATCTAAATGTTTCCCAGGAAAGGATAAAAATGATGGGAAAGCCAATGTTACTGCTGAGGCAAAGGTATGACAGGGGGTGATTGGGGATGACAGTGAAAATCTACTTTTCTGTGTGACTGGAAAACTCTAGGCTACGTAATGCAAAAAGTCCCTTCCAGTTTGAAAATTCACTGGCACACTCTCTTCTTAGAAGCTTTCCGGTATTAAACTCCTTAAACATTTCTTTCCTGTATTCCACCTAAAATCCTGAAAAAAGTTAGGATTGGTAGTTTTCCATCTTAATACAAAGGAAGATTTCCTTTTGTTCTAACTGCAGGGTCAATCTGAGCCTGTAAAGTACCCAGATGAATGGAGGCAGAAGTTCCTTGCATTGTTTGCAGAGAACCAAGTTATAACACACAATGCCATCCACAACAAGCAAGGCTCCCAGCTTGACTGCCCACAATCCTCTATCAAAAATGGCATAAATTTAAACTGGAATCAGGCCAGGTCCTACTGTTACCACTTTAACCAAAGACTATAACCCAGTGTGTGAAGTGGTGGAGTCACATATTTCTCTGGTAACACTGCCTGCAGGAAGCTCCTGATAAGTGGCAGAAGCTCCATTTCCATAAAATGACAAGGCCAAATTAATTCTAATTATCCTGATCACTGAACATTTAAATGAAAATGAAGACATTAAAGGTAAGTAATTACCAGGAAGTCCATTTCTAAGGATGAATTATGAAAGATTATAAACAAAGACATTGTAAAACAATGGGTTTCAACTGCCCAAATCTTGTCGCTTTGTTTATTTGTACTGATCACACGAAATTTACACACCAGAAAATTGGGAATTATTTGGTTGTTAAAAGAATGTGAAAAAGGCCCTATGGAGAAGTGCATCCTCATTTGCGTTTCCTAAAATAAAGAGTCACAGTTAGCAATTTTAAACTAGTAACTTTATCGATTTTCAGATCCAAATATAAATTGGGAACAAAGGGTATGAAAAAAATCTGCACATAAGAAAACTTATTTCTGAATAATTGTTGGCTTTATAAATTTGCTTTCACAGAACACTCGAGTGGCAATAGTTCTGGAATTATTATCATTTACAGAGATAAGGAAAGATGAAGGATAATCTTCTGACTATAATTAATAAATGAGACAGGAATATATTTTCATTTATGAGAAAACCCAAAGTTGATAATATATTGTCTTCTCTTTTTAGTCTAGAAGGATAATTTTTTAATTTGCATGTCTCCAATTCAAGAAGAATATTCTCACCTTTTAGAAAAGGTGATAAGGCTTGTCCAGGCAAAAGTCATTTTATTAAACAGTTGGGCAGTAATCTTAAAAAGGTGTACTTTTGAAAACTTGGTTTGCTTCAGTTCAAACATACTTTCTGCTTTTGACCAAATAGCCTTCACATTATAAATATTCAGGCCCATGCAGAAACTTGTTTATGAAAACAAAACAAAAAAAGCAACTCTGTCTTATTGTGTTACATCTCAGCATTGCATGGCCAAATTTAGATTGAACAAAAAGTCAAACACTGGAAATACTAATCTGCAATATGTTTACTTTCAATTACCTGTGTGGTAAATTGCTTAGGGACCTCTTGCCCTAAATTTAATAAATAAATTATTTATTTTCTTAAAACTGACAGGAGAGTGTTACAGACTTTCACTAAGTTCTATGTCAAATTCTTGAGTTGAACAATATACCTGCAAATGCATTTTTATACACAGACCGTATAGTTTTGATACCACTCCCTGCTATGATTCTTATCTTAGTTCCTGATTCCTTGTGACACTGAGTCCAATTTAATTAAATTATTTAAAGCTAAGGAGCCAGTGAGGGACCATAAAATACTATTTATGATTCACTCAATGTGATTTGCTCTTCCTGTCACCCCATTTTGCGGTCCTCTATTTAAATATTAGCATCCCTTTCAATTAGTTGAAACAAATGAAAATGACATTTATGTACGGAGTATCAGCAATATCATATCATTCAACCAAAGACATGAAGGAAGATCCATGTCTATCTTGTCCACTACTATGTTTAAGGGTCTATTAGTCTAACTAACATCACATACAAAATACTCAAGAATTACTTGCTTAACAAATGGAGCTGCGATCCATTGTCCTAGCACTGTTTATTTTTTTTGCTGACTCCTGCATATATTCATCCTTTACTTTGTCATTCTATCTGTCAACAATCACATAAATCTGAGGGGCCACTACTGATCAACCTGGGAGGAAGTTTATTACATTGGAAGAGTGTACTCTGTCAAGGATAGATCATATAAATAGAGTGTCTTCAACCACGAAAGTGAGGTGAGCCAAGAATCCAGTTAGATCTTGATCTGCTAGAACAGAGCATCCAACTGAGGCTAAACTGGATCCTTTCACCTCTTAATGATATCGTAACTCTGTGCAAATGAGGTAAAGAGTGATCTGAGACCGATCTACAGAGGGTTAATTAACCCCACCTTCAGGCAAGACCAGCAAGGAAGTCTGGGAGAAGCTGATGAACAAGTGTGTTTGGAGAGTGCTGAGCTTTGTTTCTCCCTCTGAATCTAACCAAGTCATCATGGGTAATATTTAATCATGTGGTTGCATTTGTATATTGTCTCTCTGGTCCCACATATTAAAATCACTACCTGGAAGGAACCAGGGACTAGGAAAAAGTAGACTCTCATTCTCCTGGTGCCTTTAAGAGGACTGGGTCTAGAGAAACTGGGTCTGCTGGGATCTCTCTTTGACTGTGCTACTACAGCTGGGAGAGTAGGGCCTGATGATCAAGGTAGATGTGGAACAGAGTCGGCACAAAGTGGTACTGAGTACCAGGCGGTATATAGGCAAGGAACATACAGCACTGAAGAAGCCGCTTTATAGATGACTGCACAGACTCTTGAGTCAAGCTAAACCAGAGAAAAGAAAAAAAGGATCCCACAGAAGAATACTGGAAGTGAAGGTTGGTGGATTTAAGTAAAATTCCCTGGAGTAATTAACATGCCCACCTTGCAAAATGACGCTGATAGACATTGGAGTTCTAAGGATGATTTTTAATCACAAGTCGCTGCAGGTACCTGGCTTAACAGGAACAATAATTTTAAGTGTTCAGACATTTAGCTACAGGAGGAAATAACCAAAGCCTGAGGGAAAGATTTAAAGAATTATAGCTACTAAGTGGTGGAAACTAGATTTGAATCTACATTTTCAACCAGTATTCTATCTATCTTCTTTATGAGCACAGATGCAGGCTTTGTAATCAGACCTGTGTCCAAACTCAGTTTTCCCTTCACTAGCTACGTGACCTTGTGCATATTACTTACATTTTTTTTTTTTTTGCATTTCAGTTTCCTTAGCTCTAAAAAGGAATAATAATTATAATTACCTCACAGGATTGCTGTGAGAAATAAATTAGAAAAATCTCACTAAATTATTTAACATAGGATCCGGTTTACAGTAAGTGCTCAAAAACTGGGCTAATGTCTTAATTTTTATGAAATAGCAATGGCAACCAGCTGGGGCCCAGCTGAGCTAGAAGTGTCAGTGGACTTCATTAATTATTGTCTATAATGAATTTTGATGCTTTCTGGCCCCCGCAGTAAGCTTCTTGTGGCAACAGGAAACCCGCACTCTGCTTGGGGTGACCACCATCTTCTCTGGTAGGGTCAGGCTGACTACACCCCCAGCCCCAGGAGGTGGAGGCCAGAGAACATCATTCTCATTGACTTGGAGACATGATGTCTGATATCACTTTTGAGAATCAGCACCTTCCATGTCTCTGGCCATCATGCTTGGCTCTGAAGTGGGCACTTTCACCAATTGGGCTATTTGGGGTCCTCTAATACTCCAGTCTGGGGTTTTAGTTGGGGACACTGGGAAAGTGTTCCTCTCTTTCCGTAGGTGCTGGTATCTAAAAATAAAGTTCACACAGATGAAGCTTAACAAATAAAGGTAAAATGAGGTCGACCATATTCTGGTGTTGATCTTTGAGCTCTTAAATCAGCTCTTCCTGAACTGCTAGTTATACAAGCCAATAAAGTATTGTATTTTGCTTAAGCAGAGCTAAGTTGGGTTTTCTCTCACTTGTAACAAGAAGCATCCTGACTCATGGCCACTGACACACTCCATAATTGCTATTGATCAGAACTTCTACTTAAAAGTTAGGAGCTCAGATCTAAGCTCAGATCTCTTGGCCTTTATCTAATTTCTCATGTGCTTGTGGTCCCGAGGTGGGCTGCATACCCTAGTACACATTTGCTACGGCCCTCTGGCTGATTTCTCCTGATTTTAATGTTTATTTTTTCTTTTAAGTGGCATAAGAGTGAATTAAAATACTGGAATAATGAATATGGAAGGATTGTCATGAGATTTTAAATGGACCTACCATTGTAATTATCTTTTTAAAGCATATCCAGCTTTGGGTTATATCCCCTTATTCTTTCTATTTTAGAAACTAAAAGGAATATATATATATATATATATATATATATATACATGTTTTTTTTCTTATTACCTGAAAATGTGCCCGAAGGCTATAAAAAGCATTGGGGAGGTACATTAACTTTACTAAGTAAATATCTGCTTCTTGTTGGCAAAGTACCTTGGGGCTTCAGTGATATGGACTATGTAACTGTAAAAGTGGCCTGGAATGAAAATAGCTTGGAGCTCTCTCAAAGAGCAAAGCTATTAACCCTAGGGTTCCGGTCAAATTCTAGCTCAGGCAAGTTTGCCATGCAGATTTAAATCAGTGCCATTTCATTTGAAAGCAGCATGACTCAGAGAAAGCACATCCTCTCCTGCAGTGTTCGCCTGCCTTATGGCTAGCTGACATTTAATGTGCTCCAACATACCAGAGGCAGAGGTGCAATGTGTATTCTTCAACACACTGTACAGAACAGGGATGCAGGCTCTAGCCAGGGGGCTTCTTCGATTGGCTGTAGACTTGAACTCTAGAGACAAGTTAAAGGGATGCCAAAAGCCACAGGCCACCTCTGTGTGGGAGCGAGGGATTCAGGTTCTGTGGTTTTAGATTACCTCTATTAATAGTTCACATGGCAAATAAAGACATATTAGGGAACGAGCTGGATTTTATAACAAGCATACCAGCTAGTGTAAGGAGATTAAATAACTGGCTTATAGTTAAACATTTATAACTAACTGCACTCCATTTCTTCTTATATATTTCTTCTGCATATATTTAGAGAGAGAGAGAGAGAGAGAGAGAGAGACAGAGAGAGAGAGATTAAACTACTCATTCCAAAAGAGACACTGATGGGAAGTGCAGTGGAAGAAAAAAGGGAGAATGAATGAGTGCTCAAAGACACAGATCGAAAACCAGGAGAACCTAAGATGTTCAACAGATGAAGTGGAATACTTCAGAGAGGGTGTGAATTAAAACATGAAAAAAAGCCGCCGAACCTTGTTGTAAGATTATTCTTGATGACTTAGGAAAAGTTACTGCAAAAGGATAAGGTAAACTCTAGATTGAAAGTGGTTATTTAAGGACTGAGTGACTGACTGCTCAGTAGGCATAAAAAATGAGGATAAACTTGAATGATTTTAGGAAGTCTTCCAGGAAGTTTGGAAATGCAGGGGAAACAGAAATGGCAACATAAACTTGAAATAAGCAATAATCAATCTAAAATGGCAGTAGACCATGTTCTGACATACAGAATATGTTCCCCAAATTTGGACCCTAGGTGGTCTGAAAGACAACTTACTCCCAAGGGTCAACGTGGACAATCCTGTTTTCCAGCAGCTCTAGACCTTCCTGAAAGTTTCCTAAATAAGAGCTAACAACTCCCTCATCATCTTCAACTTGGTGGCTACATTGACAATATCCATCACAAGCCATGCTTTTTTTTCCCTCTCTCTACATAATAGCCAAACCGTTTATTTGGTTTTAGACAACGACTCGACAGTGCAGAATTGTCTATTTGGAGTGAAGAGCTTTAAAATAAAACATTTTATTAGGTTTTCAAATATGCAGAAATCTGTTGCCTAAACAAACATTTTGGGGGAGAAAATTATTTAATTATAATTATACTGACAATTAAACAAACTGGAAAAACATGTTCTTAGTAGTTTGGAATATATACTCAGGAAGCGTATGGTGTATCTGATAAAGAAGAAAAAAAAATGTGTACAATAATATCAATAGTATCACTGTAAGTGATGAAAAGCAGAAGACTGTTTCCTCATTTTCTGAGGCAAAGAGCTCAGATTTCCAAAATAAAAGAATCTACGCTATTTTCTATTTTTGAAACAGTAGAACAAATTTTCTAAAGTGAACCTAAAATAAGACTTAATTTTTCTTCCAAAAATATTTCAACTGAGAGTACTGTCACTTTGAAGGGTATCTTTTAAACTGCTTTTTTTTTTTTTTTTTGAGGTAGGAAAAGAATATTTTGGGTGGGGTTTATATATCTCATAGAGAAACTATGAAGAAATAACATGAAAGAGCATCATGCTAGAAGGCCATAATCCAGGAATGGTCCAATCAGCACCACTATGCTCCCCAGAGCAAACCATCGCTGTCATCCCTGCTTCTTATCTTGCAAACATGCATCTTTAATCCCAAAGAGAAGCCAGAAAAGGATGCAGATCATGCAGATGTCAGTGGTGCCACGTGGGCCCCAATGAAGAAGTGAATCCGCATCTTGACCTGTGAAACAGCTGGTCACCCAAGACACCAACCCAACCACAAAACATAAAATCTAAAAAGAAGATTTGAAAAAATGCCCATTTTGTTTTTTACTTTTCTAAAAATATTGACTGGAAAGCATTCCATGAACTCACTGTTAAACTAAAAGGACCAACTTAATAGACCATAACATTCTCCCAGGTAAATAAAGCAAGGCCTTGTGTACCATATTTTTACATAGCCCGAGGGCTCTCAGAGATGATAGGGGACCCATTTTTCAAAAAAAAATTTATTTTAAATTCCATTGTTCGTGCTATCCTAATTCAAAGGTCTGAGATTTAAAATTAATGAGCAGGTCTGTAATCTTTCAGGGAGATCTTAATGGCCCACTTTCACACAGTCTTGAAGAAACCAAGCCAGCCTACAATCCATTTTTCTTCCTGCAGCATGGCTGATGATTTAAACCCACAAAGACATAATTTTTTCTTAAAGAACAAATAAAAGCCTTGTGCTCACTCTTGCCTCACATTTGAATATGACTCTTATACCACTGCTCTAAATGAAATTTGTCATGCATCCTTACACAGATGGATGTGGAGTTTCTGTTGTGGAAACATCCGGTGTTAGTACAGGGCAGGCTGGTAGTCAGAAGGAGCCAAAGGTTCCAACCCTTGGGAGACATAAGACAAGGCTTGTCCTGCCTCTCCAGTGCTGGGGAAGAGGAAGAACAACGCTTAACTCACACAACTGTGCATAAACTCTCACGAGAAACATCGACCTCTTTCCTCTACCCTCTGCACATGAATTCACTAAAAACTCACTTCCCAGACCGTCTAAACCAACTCTGACTGCAGTCCATGTCCAAGCCACATCTCAGAAGGGGAAGGCCTGGGGCTCCTTCAGAAAACAATTCATGGTCATTTGTCCTAACTTGGACCTCGTGATATAAACCAGGAGTTCTCGCCACTCTGCAAACAAGGAAGTGAGGGCAAGAGATGGTTCAGTGACCAGCTCCCATGACGGGTCAAGATCAGAATGAATTCTGTCACCCCTGAGTTTCCCCTTCTGGTTTTTCCAAAGGAGCAGATGAAAATTAGGGGAAAAACAGTTGTTTTTCTAAGTTTCAGAGTGACGTTTAGCCAATGTTATTTGTTATTACCTTCTGTTAATAAAAAAGCAATTTAAAAAATCCTTAATAAAAAAAAACAGAAAAGGAAACCAGAGCCAAAAGCATTTAATTAGTCATTAAAATATGTTGTTATTAAATATTATCATTTGAATTTTGGACAAATTCATCAAGGTTTTGAGATAGTTTCAATGCCTTCACTTCAAGATCAGATAAGAGATAGGGATAAAGAAAGTAAACCGACATTGCATAATTTCCCAGGCAGTGACCCATGCATGCCGGGAGTCCACACTTTACAAGCAAAATAACAATCAGTGCCACTCACTGGAGAAAAATACCTATGGAGTTAAAACTTGTGAATCATTCGTGGTACTTGTAGTTAATAATTAACATTTAAAAAAACATATATGTATATATATATATTCCATGATTATAACTTTTAATTTCTTGATCTTACACTTCATTTCCAACAGTGAGAAGTGTTATTTTGACCTCTTCCTGTATTATATTCTATAAATTAGCTCATCAACCTTCTCTTAAATACTATATATTCTTTGATTCTTTGAAGAGAGTATATAATTAGTGATGCAAATTGTGAGCTTGAAACCTGAGAGATGCGTTGGCTTTTTCAAGTATTTATCCTTTGAGATGTTCAAAGTAACATATTGACAAAGGTGTATGCTTTGGAGAGGCTTTAACAGAACATCTGTGATATGATTGTTGCTATGGCAACTGGTTTATTAAACATTAAAATTAATAACTCTGAAAACCACTTAGGCTGGCATGAAAAAAAGAACTTTATAAATGTAACTGAGGTATAATAGGAAAATAACAATCTCAGAGCAGAGGGACCATCTCCATGTTGCCTTCTGGGACCAGAGAGATCTGTAGAAAAATGTCATTGCTTGTCCTCGGGGCCTGGGGGATATGAGAAAGTGAATTGTGGTAGCCCCCTGGGACATTTGTAAACATTTGTGTAGGTATTTTTTCTTCCAAAATCTTTTTAAGACTGCTCTTTCCAGGTTTATATCAAACCAGGGCCACAATATAACTTCGTGGGCCCTAAGAATTTTTGCCTTCATTGAACCTTACTACCATAATACTATCAATATTAAAAAATATTTTTTAAACACTTAAACATTTATTTTTTTCTGTTTTAGGCAAAATTTAATAGATTCCTATGGCCCCTGAAAATGCCATTTTATTCTGACATGGAAATAAAATTAGGACATTTTCTTTGACCCTAATTTTTTTTTTTCTTTTTCCATTTGATTTTAAAATAAATTGAAATATTTTCATGGGCCCCTAAAAGTATTGTGGGCCTGAGGCACTGTGCCCAAAGTGCTGATGTTGGTCAGTAGACCCCTCCTCTTGGATGTATATCCTCTAGCAACTTCATCCACATGCAGGAATCCACATCAGTTAATACCCATATACAGATGCGCACAAACGTCTGTCTGCAAGTCAGCCTTCTCCTCCAAGCTGCTGATCTCCCTATTCAAAAGCCCAATACCCTGTGGACATCTCTTAAATGTCTCCATGGTGTATCAAACTCAATGCGCCTCAAAAACAAACACGTGGGGCTTCCCTGGTGGCGCAGTGGTTGAGAGTCCGCCTGCGATGCAGGGGACGCGGGTTCATGCCCCGGTCCAGGAAGATCCCACATGCCGCGGAGCTGCTGGGCCCGTGAGCCAAGGCCGCTGAGCCTGCGCGTCCGGAGCCTGTGCTCCGCAACGGGAGAGGCCGCAGCAGTGAGAGGCCCGCGTACCGCAAAAAACAAAAAACAAAAAACACATGCATTGACCCAACAGCTTATACTCAGGATATTCACCTCAGTTAACAGACCATAACAGCTGCGATTCACTATAAAGGACAATGTTACAATAACCCCGAGTTACCTCTGAGTACTGTGACAAGGACAGGCTTTGGTTCTACTACATGTTTATCTATGGATCTGTGTTTTCCAATTTATCTTCATTGAATATTATCAGATAATAACAAAAACAGTTTATTAAAACGTATCTGAGAAAGCTAAAATAAAAATATTAGTCAACCTCTAGACAAACTTCTAAGGAATATCAAAGCCTTGCCTTTTGCTAAAGCATTATCAGTCTAAGTGAAAACATGTTAAGCCCATATTGGTCATCCCTTATTCCAATATAATTTTGATTTCAATGAAAATGAAGACGCTAACAATTTATCACATGCTGTGAAACCATGTAGAGGTAATAAAGACAAGGCAGCAGTCTTTTCTGAATTTTGTATCTATTGAAATGTCACTGTTATGGACTAAATTGTGCTCCCCCCTCCCCCAAATTCATATACTGAAGCCCTAACCCCCAGTGTGACTGTATTTGGAAATAGTCTTTAGAAAGGTAATTAAAGTTGACTTAGATTTCAAGAATGGGGCCTTAATCTTATAAGACTGATGTCCTTATAAGAAGAGGAAGAGACACTAGAGATCCCTCCTTCCTACCCACATGCACAGAGTGAAACTGAGCAGGACCCTATAGGCCCTCCCAGGAGACGCCACCCCCACGTCTTCCACCTCTCTTTTGTCTGTAGAAAAACTTTAGTCAAAGAATAAATTTAATCAGAGAAGTGAGAAAATGCAGAGGAAAGCAGTCAAACAAGACCAAATATTAATACTTTAGTCATTAAACAAAGTTAATGATCTTTAGCTCCTCCTCAAGGGCTGCAGATAATATTCTGAGCCGTATCCTGTGAGCTGACTACAGACACTGAAACCCACACCAGGTGGAAGACGTTAACTACACGATGACCAGGCTGTAGCCATGACATAAGCTGCCACAATTCCGAGAACTGGACTCAAGGAAATGGGAACAAACTGACCCTGGAACTGAAGATTAACTGTACTTAAAACAATCAAGATGATGCTGATCAGACCACTGATGACCAATGTCAAGATGACAGTCAGGGGTGACCGTGCTGTTTCTGCATGGAGCCCCTTTCCTCTGCCTATACACCCCTGAAACTCCTCTTTAAAAGCTCTTGCCCACTGACAGATCAGCGGTGGGGAGCTGGCCTTCGGACATGAGTCTGCCTTCTCCCCCGACTGCCAGCCCCTGGAATAAAGCAAACTTTCCTTTCTACCAGCACTTGTCTCTTGAGTACTGGCTTTCAAGCAGCGAGCAGCCAGACCTGAGTTCAGTAACGAGAGGAAAGGCCATGGGAAGACTTACTGAGAAGGTGACTCTACAAGCCGAGGAGAGAGGCCACATCAGAAACCAACCCTGAGGACACTTTGATCTTGAAATTTCCAGCATCTAGAATTGTGAGAAAATAAATTTCTGTTGTTTAAGCCATCCTGTCTGTGGTATTCTGTTATGGCAGCCTGAGCTGACTAACACAGTCACTAATAAACTGTTTTATCTCCTATCTGGTAAGATTGACTAACCATTGTGATTAAACCCCCAGGCACCTCAGAATGCTCATTCCTATTAATTTAGTTTCACACCAGTTTCTAATTTGTTCAAGAAAATCAAAAGAACAACTGATATTTTATTGATTCCTTCCTATATTCCTCGTAGGGGATTCTTTCCTCAATGCCCGTAATCCTAAAAGGTCAATACTATCATTATCCCCTTTACAGGTGAGAAAACTGAAGCACAGAAAAAGTTACTAACTTGCATGAGGTTTTGCAGCACATAAACACTGGAGCTAAATTTTAAATCCTAGTCGTCTGACTATAGGAGATACACTTCTCTGTTTTTCTAGCAGGATATGATGTTTCTGTCCTGTTAAAGAGAAGGAATGATTAGGCAACCCTGGGTAACAACTTTCCATTGCAGAGCTTTGAATGGGTTTATTTGCTGTTTCACAGATAACGGATTATGATGAGGAAGGGAAAGGATGCGCCCTCTCTACCCAGCAGCATAGACACAGGTGTTTCCTTTACAGCAGTAAAATGAAATTATAAAACCATATCCATAGCGTCCCAAGCACTTTGATGCGGGAAGGGTCCCTCCAGCATTTCTGAACAGCCCTTTGATTTCACTCCTGGAAAAGGGGCTCCTGGAGACCTGAACGGACACTCCCAGCAGCGCCCGTTTGCAAGCTGGCCTGACTTCTAGATTCCAGCCCAGTGCCCTTTTCAGGACACCACTTGCTCTTCAAACTTCTTGTTCACCCTTGTGCCCTCTTAGGAGGAAGACTATAGCTCTACTCACGCTGAGAGAGGAAAGGTAGCTTGTTCCCATGCACAAGCTACCACTGCTAAGGGCTCTGCTCTCAAGCTGAAGAGGGTGTCATGTAGGTGATAGAATATCATTCCCTCCTCACACTATGGTCTGCATCCTGCTCTGGCTTGCAGGACGTACTTCGTATCCAGACAAGACCTACACAGCAAATCTTCTGACGAATCCGGGTAAGGCCAATTAAAAACCCCCTTGGAAATGATGCACACATCTAAGATTACTTACTGTAGTGTGCTATAGATTCATCAGTATCAGATTTCCTTATGTTATAGGGAAACCTGGTAAGATCGTTAACTAGAAGCTCATTACTGTTCAGCGATTTTTAACAAAAAGAGCATCTCTTCTGGGTGTCAAAACAAAACAGCATCCTCCATATGTGTCAAAATAAAAGAAATAGCATGGAGGGTGTAAATTCATATTATCACATTGGATATTTTCAAACATAAACTCATTTATTAAATAATCACTGCAAATCGCCGAAGCTATGATAACAGACCTCAGTTTCCATAACAATATGTTTGCTCACAGCACTGAAGGAGTCCTTGTGCACATTTTAATGAAGTATTTGAAAGAGTTGTGGGCATCTAAGCAGAAATCCCACATTCAGCTCCCCTGGCACGCACTGTTTATTTTTAATAAAGCTCTCGTTATGACAACAGGCAAGGTTAACTGACCAGTTTCCTATTTATAGGACAATCAACACCAGGGTGAATGCGGAGACTGTTTTCTTCCATCTTTAGCACTGATGCAACAAGTCAGCAAAACTCCATCCACCCCAGCCAGCCCTGCTAGGTGTTCTGAGATCAAAAGCGCACCAGAAAGCAAGCATCAGATCCTCAACGTGGAGCGTGTTATTTGCCACTTCAGTGAGACTTGCAATCACTCGCATTTCACGCTTCTGCTTTAAAATTCTGCTGCTCATGTTCCTTAAAAGAAAAAATTCTGAAATCCTGTAGTTTCTTATCCTACATGTGGCTGAAATGTCTACTAGCTGTGGGGAGACACGTTCAAAGCCCCGGGCATAATGAAGAACATGTGGTTCATTATCATGACTTTTCATAATGGTTGAGGGGCCTCTGTCTATGAGACAACAAAAATGTGAAAATGCAGAAGGTGAGGTGCTGATGTGATGGCTAAAGACAACCAACCACTAACATGTCTTGATGAGGTGCACTGCTTCTACATGGTTTCTTCCCGTTGTCTTTAGTTTACATGCAAACGGAAGAGACTCAAACCCACATTAAGGTAGTACAACTGGTCAGACAAATGTTTCTCCACCCCAGTTCCCTGCTCAGAGAGGACTGACAGCTCCACCTGTCAGTCAGTCCAGCCAATCCAACTGGGGTCACTCCAGAGCCGCGTCTTGCCAGTCAGACCACTCTGAAGACGCTGCCTTCTGTGGTATCATTATCCAAACATGGGATTTTCCCACAACGTTCACTCGACCACGGACATCACGGGCCAGATGTGCGACTGACCACTGAACCAACCGTTCTGTGGGTATGGGTGAGGTCACATCCCAAACCAAGCATTTGACCTCTGGGGTGGGAGCGGGGCTGCCTAATATGATAAAGAGTCAAAATAAGAGAAAACGAGCAAGAAAAGCATCTTGATTACAATCTGCAGTTCAGTTCTATTTATATAGACACATCTAAATTTATTTCGGAAATACATCATAGCCAATGAAATAAAATTTCATGAGCAGTAATTTGATACCTATCGGCCTACATAAAAGGATTGTTTAGTAATTGTATTAGCTTCTTGTGTGTGATCTTCATCCCCCAAAGCTTTTTCAATCATTTATCTATTTTGGTTATTGAACACTTACTTTGTGCCAGACTCTGTTTTGCGTCCTGTGGATTCAGAGCTGAAGAAACACATTTTTGCTGTCATGAAATTTCCATTCAGTTGGTGAAGACATACAAGAAATAAACACATTCACATTATGTCAGGTGGTGAAAGTGATTTGAAAAAAAAAAAAGGATAATACAGGATAAAAGTATAGACAGTAACCCAACAGGGCATGAGGGCCAGTGCTGTTTAGGACAAGGTGCTCAAGAAAGACCTCTCAGCTAAGATGATTTTTGAGAAAAGATCTGAGTAAACAGAGAGAGACACTTGATATCTGAAAGAAGAGAGCTTCCTCCAGAGAAAACAGTATGCTCAAAGCCATCAACCACTCCCTGTGTAATAGAGATGACATATTTTTAAGGATAGGTGGAGAAAGAAATCTAACTTGTGGGCAGACATAATTAGAACTCTAAGACCCACCAGCGGATCATATAGATCATACTCAGTGAAGACTGCATCAAAAAGGATGTTATTAAATTGGGGACATAATACAAGTATCCACAAGAGGTAAAATGGTGCCAACTTGAGGATGAGATCCAAATTCAGAATAATGAATAATTAAAAATGGGACCAGAAACAAAATTGATTCCAATAAGAACAAATTAATAAGGAATGCAAATAACAATTCAAGAAGTAATTTCATGAAGCTTATTCAATCCTCATAAGAACTCAATGAGGCTGGCACTTACTATTTTACTCTCATTGAAGAAAAATCATGAAAATGAGATTATGAAAAAAAAAAAAATCATACCAGGCAAAAATTACCCAGGTATGTTAGACTAGAGATAGCACAGATTCTTTGCTAGTCCTGCCAATGAGCAGTGAATCTAACTGACCTTTGTGACATGTTTATCCAATAGGATCCACCAGAAGTAACTCTCTGGCCCTTGCAGGACTGGTCATGAGCAGCACTTCTGCACCTGTTGTCTTAGAAAACCCTCACTGGGTGTCCTGCAGAAGTGCCATCAGCCTGAGACTGCCATGCTAGGGAGGCCACAGGTAGGTGTGGTGGGTACCAGTTCCAGATGAGCTCAACCTTCTAGCATCCCTGCCAAGGGCCAGATACATGAGCAAAACCATCTTGTACACACTCCAGACAAGCCTATCTACCACCTATATGCCTCTTAAGTGGCCTCCACGAATACACATAAAACAGAAGAGGCGCCCAGCTGAGTTCTGCCCGATTCCTGACCCACAAAATTGAGAAATATAGTAAGATGGTGGTTGTTTTAAAACCACTGTGTTCGGGAGTTAGTTTGTTAAACATAGATAACTGGCTTGCCAGGTGAGAAATGGACTCAAACTCTGTTCTTTAAATGTCAGCCCTTTCCCCACTTCTAATACAGAAACACCACATTCAAATTAAAACATGTAACAATATGGTTAAAAAGGCTCGTGAATCACTTTGGATGAGTTAATCACAAATCAAGAATATAACCCTAGTAGAAAGACATAATGAAATAAGAATGTGTAAATAACAATATAGTATTGTATGCTAAGTCCTTGTAGACTTAGAAGCTGAACTACCATGCCAAAGAATGGCGAATTGGAGAGAAAAAAAGGTGGGAGTTTACACAGCAGTAACAGTGGAAAATACATTTCAGTCTCAGGGAGTGACTTTTAAGGAAGTTTCTCAATACTAGTGTGAGTCATAGACTGAACTTTCTGTAAAAGCCTTTAAAGACCATTCATTTCACTAGCAGCTCTAGGCCAACCCATACCAGGAATTGGGGTCTTACTAAATGGCTCTTCAGAATTCCTTGACTATGATTTTTGTGGATCATTTTGCCTGGACTCAAGCAAACTGGAAGATATCAAACAAATAAATTAAATTAACATCTTAGAACTCATAAAATTAAAGAATGGGACTCCAGAGAAAAACAAGGTTAACTACAAAGGATTATAACTACACTGCATTACAGAGTCAGATTATTTGGCAAAAAATTTATTTAACAGCAAATAAATACTTTTTAATTTAAATAACTCATATTCACTAAAAGATCAAGGAGAACTTTTGGTGTTTCAGGGTTTGAAAAGTCTGGTCTAGTTGTTTGTTTTTGCTTTTTAATTGGGTTGATATCACAGACGGAATGTTCCTAGAAGACCATCTCCATAACGTCAGGGGCACATGGAAAACCTGGTGATCGTTCAGGGGAGACCCACAAATAGTTTAACACATTTAAAAATGGTAAAGTGGGCTTCCCTGGTGGTACAGTGGTTGAGAGTCCTCCTGCCAATGCAGGGGACACGGGTTCATGCCCTGGTCCAGGAGGATCCCACATGCCACGGAGCGGCTGGGCCCGTGAGCCACGGCTGCTGAGCCTGCGCGTCCGGAGCCTGTGCTCCGCAACGGGAGAGGCCACAGCAGTGAGAGGCCCGCGTACCGCAAAAAAATAAAAATAAAAATAAAAAATAAATAAATAAAAACAAAAATGGTAAAGTAAGACCTAGCTTAGTAGGAAAAGTAGCTCTCACTCTTAATTTGCAAAGAAATTAGAAGTACAGATAGTCTTAAAGAAAAAGCTACCCATAGTTCTGCGTTGCTATACAGTTTCTTCTGTGCCCAGGATAAAATCCAGAGCTCACTTCCCTGAAGGCCCTGGCTGAGGGTCCACGTCTGCCCTGCAGCTGCACTTCACCAGATGAATGGCCCCTTCACATTTCTGCAGTCCAAATAGCAGGGAGATTTTCAGGAGGCCAACTCTGTAGGTGCCAGAAGCACCACCCACCACTTCATATCATTCCACCCTATTTTGGGATCACACCCTTGGCAAGATAAGTCCAAAACTTACCAGGCAATGGGAGCGAACTAGCACAGTATCTTGCAGTAAGATAGTTTTAGGTGGAGCACATTTCACAGGAAGACACCAGCTCCCACCCAGCATCAGCTGTGAGTGTTTAAAGCTGTTTCTATGATAGCAGACATAGATTTACAAGGATACAGTTATTAGCTCCCAGTTAGCTTGCTGGTATTTCTCTAGGCCACTCAAATGGCCCCTCTAGACTATGGCTTTGGCTCTTCACACCCAGTGGCAGCCTGGCAACAGCCTTGGCTGCCCTCCCCACCCTCCCACCCCTCTGATCTCAGGCAGGGCCCCTGCCCACTCAGCAGTTTCTGACCTACACTCTCATTGTCCCCAGTTTTCATCTCTGTCCAACCCTTTGTCCCTTCAGGCATGACAACCCCTTGTCCCTTCAGGCATGACAACCCCTTGCTGTGTTGTCCCAAAAAAATTAACTGGGGATTTATCAAAGGCAGTATGAATATATGCTGGATAAATCATTTAAATTGAGCCAACAGTGTGATAAAGAGCTTCAAAATGCAGGGTTGTGGTTGTTTTTGTTTTGTTTTGTTTTTTTAACTGTTTAAACCAGTTTCTGTGGGGAAAACCACAGTTAAAATGACTTTCAACTTTTATACTTGGAATTTAAAAATCTTAGTTTTCTGATATCACAGCTCTTTCACTCAAGTTTCACCTGGTCAATATTATTTGAATCCATTCTATAAAAATGACACTCCCCAATTTTGGCTAATGATATCACTGCCCAGGTTGTTACTCCTTGGCTTTTTTCCATGTATCATCACTGATGTCCGGCGGGCCAGCAAATCCTGCCCAAGCTCTCTTGCGTCTTTTCCCCAATTCCACAATCACAGGTCACCTTCCACAAGGACCATTGAAATTGGAAGTCTTCCTGCCTCTCCCCATTGCAATCTACTCTTTCTCAATCAGCAGAAGATCTTTCTAAACCAAAATGGAATCTGTCACTTCAATAAATTTGGCTGTCCCCACCCCCTGTCAGGCCCAAAAGTAAAGCCTAGATTTCTCGGCATATGGATGGAAAACCTTCAAGGTCTGCCACCAACCATCACCTCTGGGCTCACCCTTGGCCATTCTCTCCCATAAAACTTAAGACTCCAACCACACCAAACTTCCTCCCTTCCCCATTTATCAAAATATGTCAAACTCTAATAGACTTCTGTGCCTTGGCTCAAGCCAGTTCTTTGCTTAGAAAGAATCTCAAGACCTACATTTGAAAGTTCTATCTTCCTTGATGCTTTTTCTAGCTTCTCTGTGTAGGTGTCTCTCATGTCCCTGAAACAGTTCAGCCACATGCCCCAGAGCACTCACCCCCATGTGGTGTGGAGATTATGTCATTGGACATTTCTTGTCATCACGTGACTGCAAGCATCTTAAAAATAGTTAGCATTCTTCACAGTGTAACATATAAAGCATCATACTAAAGGGGCTCAATAAATATATGGCGGTGGTGTCTTCTTTTTTTTTGAGTTTGACATATTCTATTCTGTATGGGCCTTACTTCTTTTAAATAACCTAACAAACTTCATGGAATAGGATCTCAACACTACCTGTATTAAATGAATCTGAGCCATCAATATTGTTTTAATTCTCTATGCATAATACAAGACAACGCATATTGGAGGTTAACTGTATTTTTTTAATAAATGAAGAGATAAGTTTTTTATTATTATTTTCCAAGTTAGATATTGAATTTATAAATGATTGAATGAAAAATGGATTATTCCATTAAATATGTGCTTCCAAAAACAACTTTGAGAATACGTTTATCCTCCTAAGAAATTCTAGGTAAAGTCATGTATGTTCTTAGAAACCAGTGATAAAACAAACTAATTTCAATTTTCTCTACTCAGAGTGTAAGATAATGAAAATTATTTTCAAGTGAATTTTTCAGAGAATTTCATGCCAGGATAATTTCTTACCTCCTGAAACTTAGTCTAATTATTTAAAGAAAAATGGTTTTTAGTTACCTACTATGCAACCATGCAATATAAAATATTACATGATTATTGTGTTTAAAATGTATTTTCTAAGTAGCACACAGACATATAAAATATTCCCAAAGGTTAACAAGCTTTTAAATCGATATAATAATCCAAAAAAAATTAAGGTTGCAAAAACACCAAGGGCATATAATAGTTAAGTTTCACGAGAAAAATGTAATTTTGGCAACAGCACAAATTGTTAATTTTGTTATCTCAATGCACATTTGAGTGGGTAGTGGATTATTCAGATTTATGGATTTCAGAGAATCCCATCAGACCCTTTAACAAAACATGTTTGATGACAGCGTTAACTGTTTACCAATTTGAAACCTGTTTACCGATTTGAAACACAGTGCCTTGTTTATATTTTACTTAATAGTCATAAAAAAAGAAACATATTTCAGAAAATTCTTTCAATCCCCCTGGCCTTTACCCCAGCCTTTACCCCAGCCTTTACCCCAGCCCACCTACAGACACAGCAGCCAAGTCAACCTGGCATGCAAACTCCATTAGGAGGAAAAATATTCTTCCTGACGTTTATGGGGTAATTTTTTAAGGAGAAATTATAAAACTTTCCAAATATGTAGCAATCCATTAAAAGCAATGGTGTGCCAGAGGCAGGACTCGCTCATATAGTATTGCGTGTCACTGCCCCACTGTTCTCACCACGTAAACCTTATTTCCAATTAGACTGAGGACCACAAGAATCAGGGAACCTGTAAACATCCTAAACACACACTGAATATGTCACTTCGAATTTGCCACCAGCCTATTACAATACACCCATCAACTACGCCACGGAAGTAAGCCCTGCTGCACTGGAGAGGCATGTAATAATATTTCACTCAAACTTCATGTGCTTTAAAAACATCGCACACCCCTAATGCGGTAGATAAACATTTTATCTTTCTACTTCTGATGGCACATAATTTTCAGCCTTTGATCTAATGTAATTTAAGGTGTGTCAAGATGGATTTTGGCAGAGCAGGCTAGTGAAAAGAAAGGTTTAGCGCTTTGGTTCCTGGAGATGCACATCCCAGACACAGACTTTGGCAAGACTGGAGATTGTACAGCCAGTTTTGACTACAGGAAATAAAAGAGGTGCTATTTAAGGGAAAGAACTTGGGCTAGAATGGAATTGCTGCTGTAAAAGATGTTCAACTCACATTGCCATATGGGTCTTTTGGAACAATTCCCATATGTATTAGCTATATTCTTGGCACTTGGAGATGCATTTGGATCTGCGAATGCTTTTGCTGCTCTGGAGCTCTCTGGAGGTAATGTCATATTGCCACACCTTCACAGTAAAAATCATTGACAATTTCAATAAGAAGATCTGGATAAAAAGCTCAAATAATTTATCTTGTACCTTGGTGTCTGTATCTATAAATACACCGACAAATACATTTAAATATTACTCTATAATCTGAGATAGATGTATCCTACTAATTTACATGGACAGGGAGAGAGAAAGATTTCCTTTCATTTGGGGAATTTACATAAAATAAATACAGTATCAAATTTCAGTTAATCTGAAAAAATACTTGTGTCATAGAATGCCTCAGTTCAACTAGATAAAAACAGTTCTCAAGAGTATTCCATATCACACTCCACACCAAGAACCTTCAAAGGCAACACGCACCATTCATTCTCTAACTCATTCATTCTTTTATTCATTTACTTATTCATTTAACAAATATATACTGAGCCTATGCCACATACCAGACACTGTATTTAGATTGGGGGATCCATGTCAAATTTTATTAAAACAATTAACTCCAATTCTTTTCTGTTGAATTTTGCTATTGCCACATTTCATAAAGCTGCAAATGTACAGAATTTTTAAAAAGTAGAATATGGGAGTATGAAATAAAAGAAGAGGCTGGATTTCGTAGAGAGATATGAATTTAAATTTAAACTTCGTCAATATTTGGATGGCCTGGAGAAGGTAATTAAGCTCTAGAACTTTAATATAATCACCTATAAAATGGGTATACTTCCCAGCAATATTCTCTACTGTGTGCAGTTTATAACTATGGAGGTATTTTTATTTTAACTATGTTTTTCGACTAAAAAAAAAAGTATCACATCAACTTTTAAAAGATATATTTATTTTGTGAATATTAATACATATGAGGTAAGATTTAAAAGGTGCAAGGGATAGAAAAATTATCAATTTTCCCTGCCCTGGCTATTCCCAAGCACCTGGTTTCCCTCCATATGGATAATCCTTTTCCTGAGCATCTCTCCAGAGATAATCAGAAGATTCTACACATATGTCTGTGTGTGCATGTGTACACATACATTTTTCCACACAAATGGCAATGTATGCACAAAATTATCTGAAAGGTAACTCCATATGGATATGTAAGAACCGCATTATTCTTTTTCAGGAATGC
>NW_006791400.1:1619009-1635050 GCF_000442215.2 Lipotes vexillifer | reverse complement strand
GGAATGCCTAATATTTCATTAAACCGATATCCCATAATTATTATCCAGTCATCTACATTTACATGAAGTTATTTCTATTCTCTTAGTATTACAAATAAAGCCACAGTAATTACTCTTGCTCGTGTCTAACTTTATCCATAGGGGGTATATCAGTAGACTTCATACTAAATAGTAGAATCAGGAGGTAGAAAAGTTATTCCTATCAAGTTTTGATGGATATTATACAATAGCCCTGCAGAGAGATTATGGATATTTACACCCATGGGAAAGGGTCTGTTCTCTCACAACCTTGGGACAGGGTGTACCAGTCACTAAAGGCTTCAGTTTTTGCCAATCAGTGAACTACTGTTGCCTTGATTTTCTCACTTCTCTTGACATGAGAAAGCTTGAGCACCCTTTTACTTACCTGAAAGACTTCTCTGGGAACTTTTTGTTCATAACCTTTGCCTATGATTCTAGTGAACTGTGTTGTTTGTTCGTTTTCACTAAATTTTTAGAATCTCTTTAATATATTAAAGTATTGAGGAAATAAGCCATGTGTTTAATTCGTGTCTCAATTTTTCCCAGTTCGTCATTTTTTTTTAGATTTTTAATTTTTTTCACTACAGCTTTTAAAAATTTTAAGTAGTCAAGTATATCAGTCTTTTATGATTTTTGTGTCTGATACCCAAAATGGCCTTCCTTACTGTGTGATCATTAAAAACAAAACAAACAAACAAAACCAATAACTCGCATGCTTTCCTCTAGTACTCTTGTTTACATCGACACTTTGATGTTTGGGGGACATATTAGATATAAGGTAGAAGGTAGAAATTAAAGTTCATTTTATTTTTCCAGAGGCTAAACAGTATTTCTCTGACCATTTGTTAATCATTTTCCTACTTTATGAAATGCCACATTTAGCTTTTAACAAATAGCTCTGTGCATTTCAGTACATATATGGATTTCATATATGGAGCTCTTCATTTTCCACGTACGCATGCTCTTGGAGCTCACTGTTTTACTGATGGTAGCCTTATAAGATGCGGCTACTTCATTCTCACTGCTCTCTGTATTTTCCACCATCTTTTTTGACTTATTTCCCTTTTTTTCTCATAACTGCTTTGTGAAATCTTTATTTTTTAAAAAAAGATATAGATCCATTTGCATTTTCTACTGGCACAGTTATGCACTCTGCTACTTCCCATACTTCATACATTTTATATTTTCTTTTTCTTACCTTGGAGTACTAGCTAGAGCATTATCATATTGAATATGAACGAGAAAAGCAGACATCCTTTTTTTGAACTCAAAGAAAGCTTTCACTATTTTACAGTTATGATGCTTGGGGTAGATTTTTGGTAGATATTCTTTATCTACAGAATAGAAATGATCTATTTCTTCTTTGCTAAATGACTTTAAAAAAAATCATAAGCGGATAGTGAATTTTATCGTATTTCTGTATGTATAATTTTCATCAGCAATATATTAATGTGAGTGAAATACAAGACCAAATTTATAATTTAAACCTACATTGCCTTCCTGGGATAAACCAAAGTTGATTAGATGTACAGTCCTTTTTATGATGTATGCCTGATTTGATTTACTAATTTTGCTTTATAATTTTGTGTACATGGTTGTAACCAGTATTGGTGTATAATTTTCCTTTCTTCTAATGTTTTGTAAAAGTTGGAATCAGGTTACGATAGCCTCATGAGTGAGACGAGTTCTGTAAATTCTGTATTTATTAGTGTGTGTGAAATTGAAAAATATATATATATACATATATATATAAAATATTTGGTGTAAGCATTCCTAGAAACCATAAGGAGGTTCTTATTTTCCACAGAAGATATTTGACTACTGATTCAATTTTTTGAGTTGATACCACTACACCATTTTCCAACATGATTCAAGTAAGATATATTTAGGAATTCATCAGTTTAATCTAAATTTTCAAGTTTTTTGGCATAGAAGTTTTATAAAATTCCCTATTCTCTTTTTAGAGTGTATAACATTTAGGACTCAATTCTTTACAAATATTTGTGTGTCTCTCACTCCTCTCTCTTTATTCTAACTCACCCTTCTTTTGTCAATTTTCTCTGTCTTTTCGAAGAACCAATTTTTGGTTCTATTGACCTTCTTATTTTCTTTTTTCGATTTCATTAAATTTTGCTTTTATATCTATTATTTCTTCTTTCTTCATCTTTTGGTTTATTTTGTTCTTAATTTATAATTTCTTAAAATGGATGTTATGATGCATTTGTTATATGCCAAATTCATTCAGCTGAACCACGGTTTCCAGGGTTCCGCTTCTTGTGCATTTTAGCCAGGGTGGAGATTCTCCCAGGGAGACTGTCTTGGGGAGGATCAGGGGAAGAAGCAAGGCAGTTATTCTGTAGCAGGCCCAAGCCTCGCCACCAAATGCTAATCTAGGTGCTGCTGTGAAGGGATTTACACATAGGACTGAAATCCCAAATCCGTTGATCTTATGTTGATCAAATGGAATATTATCCTTCCTGGCCTGATTTGATCTTCTCTTTAAGAAGAAAGAACAAGTCCTCCCTGAAGATCAGAGACTCCAGTTAACAGCTGGGCCTGCAATTACTCTCTCTGCCCCTCCCTCCTTTTCCCAAACATGGATTTCAAGTTCATGCCCCTGGGATTCCAGCGGCCCCTGATATGACCTTCTTCCACTGGTCCTGCTTCTCTGGTTGAATAATATTGTCTCACTCAAGAACAGGTTCACAACCTTTTCAGGAACTACACGCTATATTTCTATTCTTTGTTTAGAAATGTTATCACATATACCTAATCTATCTAAGTGCACAGTGAATTGGTATCTTTATACACCTCCTGAATTATATAATGGCGTTACAACCCTTTTCTCTTATTTCTATCCCTTACTTGAAAAATATGCTGTGGTGGAGAATATTTTAACTCTACATTTTGTTCATATCTACTTACTCCATAAGGGAATACATGTGATTTTACAAGGAAACCTTATTTAGATTAATCTGCATATTTACCTTAACTTTTTGTTCTTTTTCTTCTATCTCAACCTTCCATTAGGGTTAACTTTCCTTTTGGTTAAAGTTCATAATATAAAATTACTTTTAATGGGGTCTGCTGATAGCACATTATTTTAGTATTTTTCTGTTGATAGCGTCTAGTGTTTGTTCTGATGCTTGAAAGAAATTTCCACTTAGTATAAAATTCTAAGGTTTGCAGTTATTTTATCCAGCCCATGAAAATACCATTCCACTTTTAGCTTATATTGCTGTTGTTGAGAAATCAATTACTGACGAAATATTTCTTCTTTCAGATTAATTTCTTTCAATCTTTTTTTTTCTGGTTACATTAAAATTTTTCCCCTTGGTTTTGACATTCTGCATTTTCACCCTGATATGTCCATATCTAAATTTCTTCACATTTATAGATTTGAAATTTGTCGAAATTCTTGAACTTGAGTATTGGTGTCTTTCAACAGTTCTGGAAATTCCCAATCATTATTTCTTCAAATATTATCTCAACTCATTCTCTCCTCCTTCAAGGACTTTGATCTAACTTATGTCATAATGCTGCACTGTCTTCCATGACTTCTTATTTCTCTGCTTTATTCTACCTAACTTCTTCTGACCTCTTCTCACTCACTAACTCTATCTTCATCTATTTCTAATGTAGTGTTGATTTTATTTATTGACTTTTTGTCTCAGTTATCTATATTTCATTTATAGAATTTCCCTTTGATTTCTTTCAAATATTTCAGATCACCTATATGGTTACCTGTTTCCTTGCATGCACTTATCTTTTCCCCTTTAAATATAGTAAATAGTGTTGTTTTCTAGGCTGTGTCTGATACTTCCCAATATTCATAGACTTTGTGGGTTGTTCTTGTTGGTTCCCATTCACAGAGAATTTTCTACCGGTACTTGGCCAACTTATACTGCGTGCTGCACATCATGCTTAGAAACTGATTTGAAAAATGTGAAGCCTTCGATTCTTATTCCAGACTTGACTTTCACTTCTGATTCAGACTTACCAGAGGGGAAATCCCTAAGTTTTCTGCTTAATTTGGGTAAGGTCTTCTACTAGAGTCTCCAACTTTTCAGGGCTTTTGGCCTTAACTTCTGTCCTGTGGTCCAATAAGTCACTCAAGGCAAAAATTTGAATTTTTATGACTTGGGAACTACCACCATGTAATATCAGCTTCCCTTCAGTTTCTGCCTAGTAATCCCTTCAAATCTTTCTACCCTAAACCCTTCCCATTCTTTTCCTGTCACAACACAAAAACTTATAAATATACAAATAAATAGAAGTAGATTTACAGGTGGTGTGTGGAGGAAAGAGGGATAGAAATGATCTGCACTAATAACATCTGTGCTCCAACCAAGTCAGCCCAAGATACCCAGTTAGGCATGTTAAAGACAGAAGGAGCATGGAAAATAAAAATGGTTGATTTGATAGGGCAATAGAAATGAGCATGAATTCTATTCTTCTGATTGTTTTCTTGGTCTGTGTTATAAATTTGGATAGTTTGGTTTGGACTTGGATATCTTTCTGCATTTTATTCCTCTATTTTCTGTTCTACCACTCCCATACTTCTAACATTTTATTATAATTAGCAGAAAAAGAAAGAATATTTTTTTCTATCTTTCACACATGCCCTTTACCCTCCCTTAGGTGGAGGAAACAAACAAACACAAAAGCCAAGAGTGGCCACCATTACATCCATTATATTATAAACCCCACTGGTCAGGGATTATGTTTACTTCTTCACTACTTTATCCTCCACTGAGTGTCAGAAACACAGTAAATACTCTCAATAGGTGTTTTTTTTTTAATAAACTTGAGAGAGAAAGCTGGGAACAGGACAGTTAATATCTATTCAAGAAGAGAAAACTAAATAATAACAGTGGAGTAGGAAAGTTTTCCATGGACTTTATTTCCAGAGCATGTTACACAATCTCGAATGTCTATCTCTTGGTAACCGTATGCATATTCTTAAGTAGAAATCTCAGAACATCATCTTTTAAAAATCTCTGGCAACCTATTGGCTATAATAAAAATCATGAGGATAATCACCATTTACTTTGCAGTCTGCTGTATTTCCTACGTCAGGCCCTTTGCATGCATAATTCTTTCTACGTTACCCTCTTTACTCTTCACTAGAACATGATAATGTAGGATTATTTTAAACTTATAGATGAGGAAACTGAGGATCAGAAACGACTTGCCTTACAGTATCCAACTGCAGGCCAGAATTGGAACTCGGGTCTGTCTGGTTATTTGTGTCTATACTGCAACTCAGTGTTTGAAAGTCAAAAACAAACATTAGGATCTTTGATTAGGAAAATATCACATTGCCAGGTGTACCCATATTTCAGCTTCTTCTAGGCTTTGCTGGGCGGTTACAGTACTATGCTGCAAGAAGTAACCTGTGTGGACAGTTTGGTTTGTTAAGTAATGTATCAACTTGTATATATGTTAAAGTTCTTTTGTTAATAATTTACATATTTCTTTTGTAAAGAAGTAACCTTCTCTAGCCTTGAAATGGCTATCATCAAATGTCACTTCCATGTCTGCCTGCCTAAGAATGCCTAAATGCAGCCTCATGGACTATTTATCTTAGATCTATTTATCCTGGGGACATTTACATTTTTTCATCATTTTCTCAAAATATTTCAGGTGTGGACAGTCAGAAAATTACCTGGAAATTATGTTGTTTTTCTACCAAAGGTTAAGTTCAACACCGCTTCACTTAAGAGCTCCTCCGTGACTGTGAAAATAGCCCTGTGTGTCTGCCTACCTAGTGGGAAGTGCCAAGTGTGTAGTTAACATAACTGTCAGAACTTTAACTCCTGGACTGTTTTGCTTCCCTGTGTTTAAATTGGCAATTTTCATGTTGCTTTACTACACTTTTGCATCTAATTGCCTAGAATTTTACATTAAGCCAAAAAGTAATTTCTTTGGAAATATGCACTCAAAAATACATAACAAATGATATCATGTAGAAAGAATTTGCAAAGGGCAAAGAGAAACTTCAGCAGTTAATGTTTAGCTTTTTTAAATTTTATTTTCCACTGAAATGATTTTCCCCTTCTGACTAATTATGATTCCAGTTTAAAAATGTACATGGCTAAAGCGACTTCTGCATATTTTAGTCTAATCTTTTTTAAAGAATCAAATGACTAGGCTCAAAAATATTTTGGGATAAATATTCAAATTAAAATGTAACAAAATTAGAAAATACAAAAGTTGTATGCTATTAGAAGATTTTAAACTATGAGTTCTATGCTAATCCATTCAAAAACAATAATTCTGGCTTAAATGGTTTCACAGTTCTCAGTTATAAATTAGTTTCATTGGAAGTCACATGATTTCTTTTATTAGGGATACCACTTAATTCACTAAGTAGGTCCTCAAGTGGCCTAGAAGAGCTAATGCAGCTACCAAAGTGACTTACCCAAAATTGGGAGAATCTAGACAGAGGGTGCATCAGCCTCATTAATGAAAATTGATTCTAAATAGATGTATTATCACTTAAATATATTTACATCAGTAAGAAATGGAGTATCTATTAAAATCAATATTATGCTAAGGTACTAAACATAAAGTACACTGGGAAATCTGTACATTTAAATCGGTGCCAAATACTTAGATTTTTCCAAACCAAGGTTTTTTTTTTAATATCGTGGAAGAAAGTTTTGTTCTGTGTATATGTCTGTGTGTGTGTGACAAAACTTATAAATCACCATGAGGATTCATCTGTAGCATTTCAATTTTACATGAAATCATCAAATTTTGGCACTCTGCTTTTTTGCGATTGTTTGATACAGATGCAAGTTTTTAGTTCATGACATTCCATAATACAGACTTCAATTTAATTTGTCAACTCCAATAATAAGGGTTAATGTATCAAATTTACAACAAAACACTATATAAAAAATTATCAAAATTTTGACTCCCAGTAAGTAAGTCTATTGCTTTGTACCCTTTCTGATAAGTAAGCCAGGTTTTCCATACAATCATTAATTTGGCAGGGACCTTGAATGGCAATCTCCTCATTGATATCAGTGACCCATGGCCATTAGGTCATTACAGACTTCCAGCGAGGAGAAACTCAACATTTCTTAAATTTTTAATCATTGTGGTTCATTAGCAGACAGATCTATTTCTATGAATCCATTTATGTTATGCCACAAAAATAAAAAACATATCACTCTTTTGAAGATACATTATGCCCATAAATTTTTCAACAAGCAATCTCTAGCTCAGTGATCTCTATTGATGTGAGGAAACTTTTAAGCGGTCTTTACTCAAATACATACAGAGTGAGAAAACAGGATAAAGCACGGTATTTCCTATGGATACATAAAGACTTCCTTCAGAATTAAAAATACACACTCACTTCTACCACCCTTATGAGGCAAACGTCAACAATTTTGAGGGAAGGGTCCTCAATGCTGTTATTAAGTGTTTGAGTATCCACGAAGTGTCAGGAAATAACTGAAGTTGGAAGGAATATAGACTTGATCATTGACACTTTTTTTTTAAATGCAGACAAAGAGAGGAAAATCTGTCCTCCCTCCCAGCATGGAGACTATCTTGGGAATACAAGCACATGGTACTAGCAAGCTCAAGTCAGTATTTTACCATAGCCAGCTCACCTCCAGGAACTGGCTAGAAAGCACTCACAGGAGAATCTGCACAGAGACCCTTCCAAAGACTTGAAGGAATTGATTTAGAGACCACCCTCCAGGACTTTGCGTAGGTAACAGGGGAGAGAGAAATGGCTCTATCATTTTCTCTACACGTTTGCATTCATGATTTAAATGCCATGATGCTTCTAGTGCAGGGTTTTCAATCTGAACTCCTGGGAGCCAGTGCTGGGGGCCTGTGGTATCTCAGAATTTGGAAGGAGGCTAATGAGGTGAGATCTGACACACACTACCCTCTTCCCACTCTTTGAATAAGAGAACTCCCTTTTTATGCTTTTGTTTATATGTAGGTTTCCGAGAAAAATGTGATTTGAAAGAATTGTGCTGCTGCCTTAAGCATTTGGAATGGCTCCGGCATTTCCCTATGAAAAACTGTAGCCTTTCCAGATAACAGATCCTCTGTTACCATTTAAATCAAGGAACCTGAGTCAGAAATGACATCTAATTTCTGCTTCCTATGAGTTTACTTGTACAAATATATTCAGGTGAATAAATCTCATTCATCAATTTACATTTGGTACACCTGATAATTAATTTTCGTTTTATATTTTTGATATAATGCCATAAAAGAGTCTTCTTTCATGCAAAAATATTGTATATATTCTCCTTTCCTCTTAGCAAAAGTGAAAATGGTTAAGAAAGCATAAAGAAAGCAGAAAATTGAGACCTCTTTTTATAAACAAAACACCCAGGGGCTTAGAATTTAAAATTAAGGAAATAGTAAAAGCAAATAAAAAAACAAAGAAATACCAGGTAAAAAACGTTCACTATTGGGAGCCCAGGACAGACGCCATAAAAAATAACTTCTTTAGACTATCTGCCTTCAGATTAAACGTGGGGTGAACATGCAGGGTGGCAAATGTGGTTTTCTCCAAGCCCATGATTTTATCCCTGGCCATTACCTTCTATTGTTCAAAGATGATGCTGTGTGGCTAGATTAACTGTGGAGACAAAGTGCAGACCCAGCATAAGAATGTATCTGCTGCGACTCTGCATTCTTGTAATGTTTCTGTGGGTGCCTTTCAGAATAATATGGAAACAAAAACAGCAAAGTGACTCATTCCACGATAAACGAATGCACCCAAAAACATGAGCCTGTAATACCAGCCAGAATTACTGATTCAGACTTGTCAAGAAAAACATGAAAGAAAATAGAAAAGGGTTTCCCACAATGCCAACTTAATCAAAAGCCTTGAACATGATAATAAAAACATTTGATAGGGGGAAAACAAAGATACTCAGCTGTTTTCCTGAGTGGAAGGAGATAATGTTTGGAGAAAATGTGTATTCTGTAATTAAAGGGTACAGATATTCAGGCCTATTTGCTTTGCACCTCAAAATCATCTTTAAAGTGAATTATAATGCCAGTACTTAACTCTCAGTTTACAGGGCATTTGTAAAATCAAATAATTATTTTTAAGAGTGCATCAACTGAGCTCAACTTGAATTTGGTTGGGGGAAACTGGGACCATTCATCTCTAAAGCAATTTGCATGCCCTGATGGATTCAGAGGAAGAATGATGCCCTGTGTTCACTTGGTCTTTGTTGGAAGAGGGGAGAATTGTTTGAAAACAGAGAAAGGAGTTTGATGCACCTGGGAGATACAGCAGTAATGGACGTGATTGGGCCAGCAATCACTGTCCTTTCTTTCAGGGACTGTTCTGGGCACCAACTGAGAGCAAGGCCAAATTAGAAGTTGAAGGGGCTATTTTTGTGATAGGTTTTTATGCGTCTCTGGCAGATGAAAAGTGCCATTTTAGGGCACAGGTGGAAAAGTAGAACACAAAGAATGGAGAAGAGGTGTCTTCCCATCTTGTGTATGGGATCAGGTACCACTTGCCTTATCGGTGCAGTGGCATTGGGACACTGAGAGGCAGCAGCACCCTTGGCCTAAACCGTGCTGTGCTATTCACATGGAAACATCAAGGAAACAACAGTGAGACAGAAAGTAAGAGGAGCCAACAGGAGCCACTATCCAAGCAACGGCCAGGAAGAAATGGAGAGTGGCCAGGGGGCTGAGGTTCTCCAGAGAGAGACCTCAGGTCTTATATATAGAATTCTATGGTGTTTTAACAAGTGTAGGTACCTTTCAATGAACACCTATTGTGATGGTTTATTTTAGGTGTCATTTTGGCTAAAGCACTGTCCCCAGAAAGCTGATCGAACATACCAGTCCAGATATTGCTAGGAAGGTGTTTTTTTAAGATGAGATGACATCTAAATCAGTAGACTCTGATAAAGCAGATTACCTTCCCTAACATAGATGGGCCTCATCCCATCATCTGAGGACCAAGAGAACAAGACTGACATCCCCCGAGGAAGAGGGAATTCTGCCGCCATATGCCTTCAGACTTCAGCTGCGACACCAAGTCTTCCTGGCTCTCCAGCCCGTTGCCTGCCCTACAGGATTCAGACCTGCCAGCCCCACACATCTTACTGATTCCTCTTCTCTGGAGAAACCTGACTCATACACCTACTATGTGTCAGGCTCTTTACACACATCATATCCAGATTTTAACAGCTTGTCAAAATATTTGTTATGCATTACCACCTCCTCCTTAGGATGAGAAAACCGATGTTCAGAGAAATTCAGCAACATGACCAAATCATAGAGTTAATAAATTGTGGAGTGAAAATTAAGGCCATGTGTCTCTCACTCCAGAATCTGGGCTTTCTCCATCTGCTACATTTAATGCGAATTTTACTAAACAAGTGTTTATATATCTGTAAAAGTCCTCAAAGAATATATTTTCATTGTTACACACGCTATAAATATCCTTTATTAGATTAGCCTATGTAAATGATTGTAATTCATTCAAGAGTTACTCAAATGCTAAGCACAAGCAAGTTAACAAGATAACTGAATAGCAGATGATGTACTTTTCTATATTTAGGGTGGTCTTTCAAGAAGGTTCTGCCATGTGAGTCTAATGGAAAGAAGGTACTAGACTGCAGAATGGGGACAACTACCTTTACATTTTGTTAGTTAAAATTACATTTTGAGCTTTTATGATAAGAAAGTTTTCCACGGAAATGCTCAGTCCTCAACAACAGCAAGAACAAAAGCAGTCTTCTAGGCATATTATGTATGGTATTTAATCATCTGGATCTCCATGAGAGTTTCTGAGTTTTCGATGTTGAGACTTCATTTAAATTCTATTAATAAAATATGTATTGTAATAAATGAAGTTGACATGGTCAGTTGTGACCAGGAGAATTGTGTGTTTATTGACCATCAGCCCATATGAATTATTGAGGAAATCATATATACATAGTATATAATATGTATATATAATCATATATCTAAATCATATATGTGTATACATATATGGTATGTACATATAATATTATAAATGTACTTTTTTTTTTTTTTTTTTTTTTTTTTGCGGTACATGGGCCTCTCACTGTTGTGGCCTCTCCCGTTGCGGAGCACAGGCTCCGGACGCGCAGGCTCAGCGGCCATGGCTCACGGGCCCAGCCGCTCCGCGGCATGTGGGATCTTCCCAGACCAGGGCACGAGCCCGTGTCCCCTGCATCAGCAGGCGGACTCTCAACCACTGCACCACCAGGGAAGCCCTATAAATGTACTTTAAAAAATTTTTATCTTACATTGGAGTATTGTTGATTAATAATGTTGTGTCAGTTTCAGGTGTACAGCAATGTAATTCAGTTATATATATACAAGAATCTATCCTTTTCCAAATTCTTTTCCCATTTAGGTTATTACAGAATACTGAGCAGAGTTCCCTGTGCTATACAGTAGGTCCTTCTTGGTTATCTATTTTAAATATAGCAGTGTGTACATGTCAATCCCAAACTCCCAATCTATCCCTCCCCTCACCCTTCCCCACTGGAACCATAAGTTCGTTCTCTAAACCTGTGAGTCTGTTTCTGTTTTGTAAGTAAGTTCATTTGTATCATTATATGCAGAAACTAAAATAATGCATTTAAAAAATTCCTATTTCATAAGTGGAGGTAAAAACATAAGTTACATCAAATTTATAGCTAACATCACACCTTGATGATAGCAGCTCCTCAAGAAACGTTGGCTGAATGAATGAAGAATTCATTTCTGTAGCCGTGCATTTCTTAGCATGAACAGAAAGCTGAAACTCAAGGCACAGGAGATTTTACTTCTTTCTACTTTTAACAAAACCTACTTGAAAGGAAATAAATATACATATATATTTTTATAAATTGAAAAGACTTTTATGAGTTCATGTAATATGCATTTTGTCTATATTTATCAAAACATTATATTCATAGAAATTAGTATATTTCTTTAAAATTTTCCAGATTTTTAAAATATTTAAATGCTTTAAGTATATAACTTAAAAACATAAAAAATATATTTTTTAAATAGAAAGGAAACTTTTACAGAAGGATGCCAGCTAATAAATATGAAGGATATGACAAAATTAGAAATAACACCATTTTGCAAGCCACAATAATGTCTTGTTTTGGCAAGGACAAGCCATTAGGTGCTAAAAACCACTGGATGAAAGTTCTTGGGATTAAAGGGCATTCACAAAGCAACAACTTATATCACCTGTTATTCGCCCCAAAAATGTATCTTTACAATGGAGACACCAGGCAGCTGTCATTCTAACCATATCATCAAACTTAGATGAGTCTCATGAACAGAACCACAACTGGGAGGGCAGGAGTTATTACTTGAACAGGAGGCTCCTGCTCTTACAGAGAGTGGGGCTCAGCCACCAGCTCCAATTTGTACCAAGGCACACTGCTCTGGCCCTACTGTCCTCCATTATGTACTGAATGCCAAGTCTGAATGGTCATAAAGGACATCAAACAAAACGGAGGGTACAGCCCTATGACCATCACTGTGTCTGGAAAGAGAGAATTCACTCAGGTTGTACCTCTACTGAGAAAGTTTATTTTAGGCAAGCAAAATCTACTCAATAGAAAAATACTGTAATAGCTAGAAGCAGCAAAGAATCCCGTTAGATTTGGGTAGGCCTCCAATTCAGCACCATCTATCAACACATTCCTCAAAATCAAAAATATACTCAGGCTTGTAAAAGGTAGAATCAACATATCAAAGGCCACTTGGAAAGGATGTTATTACTCAGAAGTATGTCAGCATTTCGACTGATAGAACTGCTTACATTATTATCAGTTTAATGGGAAAATTTACAACTTTAATAGTCATTTTGGGTCAGATCCAAACACTAAGAACTCTTTTTAGTTCTGCTTTGTTTTGTTTTATTTTTACTGTTAGTGCTGTCATTTATACAAGTAGATTTACAAAGGTCATTTAAAACTAGTTTAAGTTGTCTATTACCGAAAATTCACTATAAGTATTCATCAGCTTAGCGCTGATAAAATAGTTAGGTGACACAGAAAAGCAATTAGTGAAAATCAAAGAAAACTTAAAAGTTTCTCAGAAAATGTTACATTCATTGAAATGACCATTTATCTGTATATTCCTCAGAATCTTGTAGCTCAGTGTCACAGATAGATGGTGATCAACAACATCACAGCACTCAAACCAGAATGCTTTTTGCACTGCCTTCTCAAACACCAAGCCAAGAGACTATTTCCTGACTGAATGCAATACATAAAGAAAGCAGTTAAAATACCATATATTTCAGGCTTACAGAAATGAAAAAAGATATAGATTATACCACCTGGTAACTTGCCCAGGACCTAAAATGACTTCAACACCTACCTGAATTTCCCAGAAGTACCAATTAAAGGGAGTCATTTTTCATTCTTTATTTTATTTAGTTGTTTCATAACAGTAGGGATCATTAACAACTGCCAATACTGACAATATTTCTGCACTGTGTTTTAGAAGTATTATCCAACTCCGAGATCAAGGTCTACGGATGTGCTTCTACAGAAGAATCCATTCTGAAAAGATATCAGTTACTACAATTATGATTTTCTCCAGATACCACAATCAGGTAACAATGTAGTCATGAAAGATAACAGTCTATCTTTAGACTAGAGGTAATATATATTCTTGCACTGGCCAGATCTGCTAACCAAAATCCTTAATGCCATTCCAAAGATAAAAAAATAAATTGATCCATTAATATGGATCAATACAGAGTAGATGATTAACTTAATAAACTAACCTGATCTACAAAAGCCTAAAGTAGATGCATTAACTTAATAAACTAACCTGATCTCAAAAGGCCTAAAGTAGCTATCTCACATGCAAGAATGAGATAAAGAGCTAAGAGAATAGGGTAGAAATTTTTAAAAGAGTGTAGCACTCTTGATAATCACATCCCTTTTATATTATTAATAGCAAATCTTAATCCACTTATTTTCCCTACTTGATATTATTACCATTTCCCCTCAATCAATCAATCAAAAGTCAAATGAACAAAGGCCCACGATGTCCAAAAACCCCAGGGTCAACTCATTCTATGGTAACCACGCCTCCTAAAGTGAGAGAGGGAGAAGGAGTAGAATTTTTCATCTTCAGCTGCTAGAACTGTGCCTTCTGAGGCTGCCAGACACAGCCTGAAGGTCACTCAGCCTTTCTGGGCCCACAGGCTAAGAGTTGTCACATACTCGGGTTCCATGATTAAAACGTTTAAAATTTATCTTCAAGGGGACTTTCGTGGCAGTCCAGTGGTTAAGACTGTGAGCTCCCAATGCAGGGAGCCCAGGTCTGATCCCTGGTCAGGGAACTAGATCCCGCGTGCCACAACTAAAGGTCCCACGTACGGCAACTAAGACCCGGTACAGCCAAATAAATAAATAGTTTTTGTAAAAAAACATAAAATAAAATAAAATTTACATTCAAATGTTTATCTGTTATCCCTCCAAGAAGATTATCATGCCAGAGTGGCTGGTGCTCAGACTTGCTGGATTCTGCAACACCGTGGACCAAATTAGCCTCTCCTAAGGAACGTCAGATGCTGAAAACAAGTGTCCAGCCAGGCTCTTCTTACGCTCCTGGTGAGTTTTCCTGAAGCTCCTGGGTCATACTCTTGGAATACTTTGCCAAGTCCTACGTCAGTCCATTCCATTACTTTCTCAAACTTTGTGACCGAATCACAATCATTTTTCTCCCAGAGGATCCCTAGGATCTTTGTGCAAATAAGTTACCTCCTAACTCAGAAGCCCAAGCAAAAAGACAAAAGATCTTGTGATCCCCTTGTTGGGGGACAGCCATACAAGGAGGACCACTCAAGTGATTCTTTTTTTCCCCATTAATAATAAAAATCTGTTCCAAGGTGACTTGTTATGTGAACTTTTTAAGAGGTTGGCTTGTTTTTTTAAATTTTATTTCCCCAGGTGCCCAATTATTTAAAAGTAGAAAAATAAGTCACTGGTAAGATTAACACCAAACATTATTACCAAATGATACTATGCAGCTACTAGAGTTCGACTGAGAAAGGAGCCGTTCATTTCCTAAAAGATGTAGCAAGGATGAAAATGCAGTAAATCATACCTTTGTGATGTCCATAAGATGAATTTAAACTGTTGTTTAGGCAAAGAACAGCTTCTCCTTTGTAACGACAATATGCTTATATAGAAAGGAAAATGTATGTGATACAGTGGACAACATTTTTAAGAATGGCCATTCAATAGATGCAAAAAAGACATTTCATGTGGTATCATCAATGAGTCCACCCAAGTGATATATGCAAAAACAATCTGAGAAATAAGCAGCCTCTAACTGCCTATCCATGTCAAAGGACAGATTCCCAAGAATGTGAAGGGTTGAAGAACTGTCTTAGTTGCAGTATTAAAATGTAGGCTCTGCCATAGTTCTATGGATGCTGGTAGGAGATTCAGTCTCCTGGCTCTGAGATGAAGGACAGTTATCACTCCCAGCAACAGCAGTAGCCACAGTATCAACACTCTGTGCTGGTCCCCCAGTGCCAATTCTCACAGGACAACACAAAGAGGATCAGATGAAAGCAGCACTCACAGGACAGAGAGGATCCTGAGCTCAGGGAATCTGAATGTTTACAATGAGAAGTAAACATGTCTACCTTTTGCTCCACAAAGAGACATAATCTCTCTTTTCTAAAACTGTTTGCTCTGTAAACATCCACGAAAATATAGACCAGAACAAAAGGGTAGTCAGTGCCTAACTTGCAAGATGTATGAAAGTGTGAGGGACCAATTGTCTCCCAATAGGGATATTCTGGGGAAAAAAACAAAATAAGCTAAAGATCTTCACTTCAGAAAAGAGGAGTCAAAGAAAGATTAAAAGACATGCCTGAGATTTTGTTAGTTTTGGCTGACCTCACAGATAGAATTAGGTTAGAGAATTATCCAGCATGCTAATGTACCCACTGTAACACTAATACGGAAAGATTCACGCCTCAGCTAATTTACAACTCTTTCC